>NC_064616.1:780884278-781188586 GCF_023898315.1 Schistocerca nitens
ATGTAACTGGGTTGCAATACTCCTACAGAAGAATGGTCTGTCGTCACAGAAGCGTTGCGAAGCCGCTGACCAAGCAGTCCCATCGTCGGCGGCGACCGGCTTAGTGGTGACCTCGTTGAGATATAACTCTCGTGTGCTGGTTCCAAGTCTCGTTTATAACTTTATGTACACATAAAAAAAAAGTTTTGCATCACCACGGTTCCCAGAACTTCTGAAGATGGACGTTGACTGTGGGTATTGGCGCCGGCCGCGGTGGCCGATCGGTTCTAGGCGCTTCAGTCTAGAACCGCGCGACTCTACGGTCGCAGGTTCGAATCCTGCCTCGGCCATGGATGTGTGTGATGTTCTTAGGTTAATTAGGTTTAAGTAGTTCTAAGTTCTAGGGGACTGATGACCTCAGATGTTAAATCCCATAGTGCTCAGAGCCATTTGAACCAATTTTTTTGCGGGTATTGTATCAGAGACACAGTCCCATTGACTGTTCAGAGATGTCACTAAACCAGCCCAAAGATGTAAACAACCATGCATGAGCAGTGCCTATTAGACCGTGGGGGTCTGACAGCCGATCAGTTCCAGTCATCCCACCAGGAAGGAGGTACACGGCTCGTGTTGTCTGTAGTTCAACCATGCCTAGACGATCAGTACCACAGTTAGATCGTGTCCGCATTGTTTCTTTGTGCCAGGAAGGGTTCTCAACAAGGGTGTGTTGGAGTGAACCAAAGCGTTGTTCGGACATGGTGGAGATACAGAGAGACAGGAACTGCCGATGTCATGCCTCGCTCAGGCAGCCCAAGGGCTACCACTACAGTGGATGACTGCTACCTACGGATTATGGCTCGCAGGAACCCTGACAGCAACGCTACCGTGTTGAATAATGCTTTTCGTGCAGCCACAGGACGCAGTGTTACGAATCAACCACCTAGAACCGCTGTGCGCAATAGGTTGGATGTGCGCAACTTCACTTTCGACGTCCATGCGAGGTCCATGCAGCGCGGTGCAGATGAGCCCAACAACATGCCGAGTGGACCGCTCAGGATTGGCATCACGTTCTCTTCACCAATGAGTGTCGCATATGCCTTTAACTAGACAATCGTCTGGTCAGACTAAACGTCTTAGACACACTGTCCAGAGAGTGCAGCAAAATGGAGGTTCCCTGTTGTTTTGGGGTGACATTACGTGGGGCCGACGTACGCCGCTGGTGGTCATGGAAGGCGCCGTAACGGCTGTACGATACGTGAACGCCATTCTCCGACCGATAGTGCAACCATATTGCAGCATATTGGCAACGCATTCGTCTTCATGGACGACAATTCGCGCTCCCATCGCCCACATCTTGTGTATGACTTCCTTCAGGAAGGGCTGTTTATGGACGACGCGACCCACCCACCACACTGAGAGATCTACGCTGAATCGCCGTCGAGGAGTGGGACAATCTGGACCAACAGTGCCTTGATGAACTTGTGGATAGTATGCCACGACGAATACAGGAATGCATCAATGCAAGAGGACGTGTTACTGGGTATTAGAGGTATCGCAGGTACAGCAATCTGGACCACCACCTCTGAAGGTCTCGCTGTATGGTGGTACAGCACGCAATGTATAGTTTTCATGACCAATAAAAAGGGCGGAAATGATGTTTATGTTGATCTCTATTCCAATTTTCTGTACAGGTTTCGGAACTCTCGGAACCGAGGTGATGCAAAACTTTTTTTGATGTGTATATTTTACACTGTGTTAACCGGGAATGGCAGCAGAAGTGAAGGCCCTGGTCCGCAAAGACCAACATATCACAATCGGAGAGATACGGGAAAAAGTGAAAATCGTGACACAAAATAAAAACACCTATAGCCGTCCTTATGATTTTATTTTATTTTGTCGCTACCAGTTTCAACGCTTCACTGCGTCATCTTCCGGCCTGTATGTATAAAACATTAAAGATAGCATTATCAACTTATCAATCAAGTTACATAGAAACAGATTAAAACAGAATGAGAACAATGGCAAGACTCTACAAACGATTTTACGCGGAACATTTGACAGAAAGAACAGATTCATCCATTTTCATATATCTAAAATGTACCATCACGAATTTCCACTCAATACATTTTACAATTATACTATCTATTAAAACTTTTTAAAATACTATTCGTGATTTTAATTTGAAAGTCGGACATGCATTGTCTGTACAACCCTGAAATAACTTACTGTAAGACAAAATAACTATAAGATGTGGTGAATGGAAGGAAACAATACCCCAAAAAGAAGTAAAAAGAAGAAACATGACCTATGTGTCGTGTCAAAGTATAAAATGCTTATTTGTACACAGATGAGGGGCATACACTACGTCATATCTATAAAATGAACGTCCAAGCCGTGGTATAAACCGAATGTAGGACCCACATATATAGAACGTATGAACGACGCCCACCAGGAAACTGTTCATGATGAAAACATTCATATACGAATGCATCATACATCGTGTACTGCCATGAAACAATCACACACAGGGATACAAAGTAGCCCTCAAGGATGTAGTGTATCATGAAGGATGACAACAATATATAGTACTCTTGTGTGTTGTACATAAGTGATCAATATGAAGGCCAGACAAACGTGTGGTCCCTGAAGAGGGGCAGCAGCCTTTTCAGTAGTTTCAGGGGCAACAGTCTGGATGATTGACTGATACTGTCTTATAACATCAACCAAGACGGCCTTACTGTGCTGGTACTGCGAACGGCTGAAAGCAAGATGAAACCACAGCCGTAATTTTTCCCGAGGGCATGCAGCTTTACTGTATGGTTAAATGATGATGGCGTCCTCTTGGGTAAAATATTACGAAGGTAAAATAGTGCCTCATTCGGATCTCCGGGCTGGGACTACTCACGAGGACGACGTTATCAGGAGAAAGAAAACCGGGGTTCTACGGATCGGAGAATGGAATGTCAGATCCCTTAATCGGGCAGGTATGTTAGAAAATTTAAAAAGGGAAATGGGTAAGTTAAAGTTAGATATAGTGGGAATTAGTGAAATTCGGTGGCAGGAGGAACAAAAATTCTGGTCAGGTGAATACAGGGTTATAAGTACAAAATTAAATAGGGGTAATGCAGTAGTAGTTCTAAAAATGAATAAAAAAAATAAGAGCGCGGGTAAGCTACTACGAACAGCATAGTGAACGCATTATTGAAGCAAAGATAGACACGAAGCCTACGCCCACCACAGTAGCACAAGTTTACATGCCAACTAGCTCCGCAGATGACGAAGAGATTGAAGAAATGTATGGTGAGATAAAAGAAATTATTGAGATAGTGAAGGGTTCAAATGGTTCAAATGGCTCTAAGCACTATGGGACTTAACATCTGAGGTCATCAGTCCCCTAGACTTAGAACTATTTAAACCTAACTAACCTAAGGACGTCACACACATCCATGGCGGAGGCAGGATTCGAACCTGCGACCGTAGCGGTCGCGCGGTTCCGGACTGAAGCGCCTAGAACCACTCGGCCACAACGGACGGCATAGTGAAGGGAGACGAAAATTTAGTAGTTATGGGGGACTGGAATTCGATAGTAGGAAAAGGAGGAGAAGGAAAAGTAGTAGGCGAATATGGACACGGGGTAAGGAATGAAGGGGATGCCACGTGGTAGAATATTGCACAGAGCATAACTTAATCATAGCTAACACTTGGTTTAAAAATCATGAAATAAGGTTGTATACGTGGAAGAGGCCTGGAGATGCAGGAAGGTTTCACATAGATTATATAATGGTTAGACAGAGCTTTAGTAACCAGGTTTTAAATTGTAATAAATTTCCAGGGATAGATGTGGACTCTGACCACAATTTATAGGTTATGAACTGTAGATTAAAATTGAAGAAACTGCAGAAAGACAGGAATTTTTGGAGATGGGACCTGGATAAACTGCAAGAACTAGAGGCTGTAGAGAGTTTCAGAGAGAGCGTTAGGGAACGATAGACTAGAACAGGGGAAAGAGATACAGTAGAAGAAGAATTGGTAGCTTTGAGAGATGAAATAGTTATGGCAGCAGAGGATCAAGCAGGTAAGAAGACGAGGACTAGTAGAACTCCATCGGTAACACTAAGGATATTGAATTTAATTGATGAAAGGAGAAAATATAAAAATGCAATAAATGAAGCAGGTGAAAAAGAATACAAACGTCTCAAAAATGAGATCGACAGGAAGTGCAAAATGGCTAAGCAGGGTTGGCTAGAGAAGAAATGTAAGGATGTAGAAGCATGTATCACTAGGGGTAAGATGGATCCTGCATACAGGTAAATTAAAGAGACCTTTGGAGAAGAGAGAATCACCTGTACGAATATAAAGCGTTCAGATGGGACGCAGTCCTAAGCAAAGAAGGGGAAGCAGAAAGGTGGAAGGAGTGCATAGAGGGTCTATGCAAGTGCGATGTACTTGAGGGCGATACTACGGAAATGGAATAGGACGTAGATGAAGATGATATGGGAGATATGATAATGCGTGAAGAATTTGACAGAGCACTGAAAGACATAAGTCGAAACAAGGCCACGCGTGTAGACAACATTCCAATAGAGCTACTGATAGCCTTGGGAGAGCTAGCCATGACAAAACACTTGCATCTGGTGAGCAAGATGTGTGAGACAGGCGAAATACCCCCGGACTTCAAGAATATAATAATTCCAAGCCCAAAGAAAGCAGGTGTTGACAGGTGTGAAAATTATTATTATTATTTTTTTTTCTTTATTGTTATTTTAATCACCTATACAGGCGGGCTGCCAGCAGCATTTTTTACGCTGCTCTTCAGCCTTAAGTGGAACAATAACATGACAAATAGGTGATACAGACAATACAAAAAAACGGCGGGCAAAAAATGGAGATACAAAAAACAATAAACACGAAGCCGTTCACGCTGGACGATAAAAACACTAACACTTGTTGACACGGCGCACAAAACACGGAGGACGGCGACGGCACATGTGAACAGTGGAGTTGTAACTGCGAAAGAACGCGAAACACAAAACGAAGCACACACACGAAACACTGATGGCGATGATCTCCGGCGCGCGAATGTTCACTATGCGTGTGCGAGTCTGGGGACCTGCCAAGAGAGGAGTAGGGGGAAGGGGAGTGGGAGAGCCAGAGGGGAGATCAGAGATGCCACGGGCAGGGGAGATAGGGGGGAGGGAGGAAGGCGGAGGGGAAGCCTGGGGGGATGAGGGGTGGAGGGAGGGGATGGGGGAAAAGGAAAGAGAAAGGAAGGGAAGAGAAGGGAGGGAGGGTGCCTAAAGGAAAGGACACCGGAAGTGGGGGGTGGGGCAGGGTCAAAGTTGATAGGAGGGGCAGATGGAGGGGAGGAGGACATCATCAGGGAGGGGGAGCTGGCGGAAGCCACCTTGGGAGAGGGTAAGGAGGGTGGAGAGATGGAGACCGGGTGGGACGTGGGAAAACAGGCGCGGCAGCGGGCGGGGGTGAGAGAGGATTGGGGAGATGAGCGGGTGAGGAGGATCGAATTTACGGGAGGTGTACAGGATCCGTATCCTTTCAAGGAAAAGAAGGGGGTGGGGGAAGGGGATGAGATCGTACAGGAGCCGCGTAGGGGAGGGGAGATGTATGCGATAGGTGAGGCGGAGAGCATGGCGTTCAAGGATTTGGAGGGATTTATAAAAGGTAGGGGGGGCAGAGATCCAAGCCGGATGGGCATAACAAAGGAGAGGGCGGATGAGGGATTTATAGGTGTGGAGGATGGTGGAGGGGTCCAGACCCCACGTACGGCCGGAGAGGAGCTTAAGGAGACTGAGTCGGGAGCGTGCCTTGGCTTGGATTGTCCGGAGGTGGGGAGTCCAGGAGAGGCGACGGTCGAGGGTGACGCCAAGGTACTTAAGGGTGGGAGTGAGGGTGATAGGACGGCCATAGATGGTGATGTAGAAATCAAGGAGGCGGAAGGAAGGGGTGGTTTTGCCTACAATGATCGCCTGGGTTTTGGAGGGATTGACCTTGAGCAACCACTGGTTGCACCAAGCGGTGAACCGGTCAAGATGGGATTGGAGAAGGTGTTGGGAGCGCTGCAGGGTGGGGGCAAGGGCAAGGAAGGCGGTGTCATCGGCAAACTGGAGAAGATGGCCGGGGGGTGACGGCGGCGGCATGTCCGCCGTGTACAAAAGGTACAGAAGGGGGGAGAGGACGGAACCTTGGGGCACACCGGCGGAGGGGATAAAGGTGTAGGAATCTGTGTTATGGATGGTGACATAGGAAGGACGGCGGGAGAGAAAGGAGCCGATCAGACGGACATAGTTAATGGGAAGGGCGAAGGTTTGTAGCTTGAAGAGGAGACCGGAATGCCATACGCGGTCATAGGCACGTTCGAGGTCCAGGGAGAGGAAGATTGCGGAGCGACGGGGATTAAGCTGTTCGGAAAGGAGATGAGTGAGGTGAAGGAGAAGATCGTCGGAAGAGAAGGATGGCCGAAAGCCACACTGGGTAACAGGAAGGAGGCGGTGCTGGCGGAGATGCTGGTGGATGCGTCGGGTGAGGATAGATTCCAGGACCTTGCTGAAGACCGAGGTAAGGCTGATGGGACGGTAGGAGGAGACGGCGGATGGCGGTTTGCCGGGTTTAAGGAACATGAGGATATGGGAGGTTTTCCACAGGTCAGGGTAGTAACCGGTGGACAGGACTACATGGTAGAGCCTGGCCAGGGTGGAGAGGAAAAGGACAGGAGCTTCACGAAGGTGACGGCAGGTGACACGATCGTGACCAGGAGCGGTGTTGCGTTTTGTGCGGAGTGTATCAATGAGATCCTGTGTAGTGATAGGGGCATTGAGTTCCGTGGGTGCAATGTTGTCCAAGTACTGGAAACCAGGAGCGAGGGGAGGGACAGAGGTGTCAGTTCGATCGCGGATATCCGGGAAGAGGGAGTAATCGAACTGGGGATCATCGGGGATGGAAAATACATCGGAGAGGTAGGAGGCAAAGTGATTGGCCTTACTAAGGGAGTCAGGGAAAGGGTGATCATCATGGAGAAGAGGATAATAGGGGGAGGGTTTAGTTCCGGTAAGGCGACGGAAGGCCGACCAGAACTTGGACGAGTTGATTGGTAGGGTAGCATTTAAAAGGGTGCATATCTGTCGCCAGTCCCGGCGTTTCTTAGCCGCGAGCAAATTACGAATGTGTCGCTGGAGTTGCCGGTGGCGTCGTAGTGTGCCCGGGTCACGCGTGCGGAGGAAGGCACGGTAGAGACGACGGGATTCACGGAGGAGGAGGACGGCCTGTGGGGGTAAGGTAGGACGGTGAGGGTGGACGGCGACAGTAGGGACGTGGGACTCCACGGCCTCAGACAAGGTCTGCTGGAGAAAGGAGGCGGCATGGGTGACATCGTTAGGGTGGTGGTAGGTGAAGGGGTGGCCATCGACCCGGGCGGAGAAGGTATCCCGGTAGGCATTCCAGTTGGCATGGGAATAATCATGGACGTACTTAGGGGGAGGGTCATGACGGGGGTCGGGGCAGGGGCGATGACCGTCTGAAATGGTGAGGAGGACAGGGAGATGGTCGCTACCAATAGGCTCCAGGTGTGAAAATTACCGAACTATCAGTTTAATAAATCTCGGTCGCAAAAGACTAACACGAATTCTTTACAGACGAATGGAAAAACTGGTAGAAGCCGACCTCGGGGAAGCAATACTGACCCTGCGACTTATCTTAGAAGATAGGTTAAGGAAAGGCAAACCTACATTTCTATCATTTGTAGACTCAGAGAAAGCTTTTGACAATGTTAACTGGATTACTCTTTTTCAAATTCTGAAGTTGGTAGGGGAAAATACAGGGAGCGAAATACTATTTACAATTTGTACAGACACCAGATGGCAGTTATAACAGTCTAGGGGCACGAAAGGGAAGTAGTGGTTGAGAGCGAAATGAGACGATGTTATTCAATCTGTATACTGAGCAAGCAGTAAAGGAAACAAAAGAAAAATTTGGGGTAGGAATTAACGTCCGTGGAGAAGAAATAAAAACTTTGAGGCTTTCCGACGACATTGTAATTCTGTCAGAGGCAGCAGAGGACTTAGAAAAGCAGCTGAACGGAATGTACAGTGTCTTGAAAGGAGGATATAAGACGAACAGCAACAAAAGCAAAACGAGAATAATGGAATGTAGTCGATTAAACCAGGTGATGTTGAGGGAATTAGATTAGGAAATGAGACACTTAAAGTAGTAAAGGAGTTTTGCTATTTGGGGAGCAAAATAACTGATGACTGTCGAAGTAGGGAGGCTATAAAATATAGAGTGGCTATGGCAACGAAAGCATTTCTGAAGAAGAGAAATTTCTTAACATCGAGTATAGATTAAGTGTCAGGAAGTCTTTTCTGGAAGTATTTGTATGAAGTGTAGCCATGTATGGAAGTGTAACATGGACGATAACTAGTTTAGACAAGAGAAGAATAGAGGCTTTCGAAATGTTGTACTACAGAAGAATGCTGAAGATTGGATGGGTAGATCACGTAACTAATGAGGAGGTACTGAATAGAATTTGGGAGAAGAGGAATTTTAGGACACGTTCAGAGCCATCAAGCGATCAGCAATGTAGCATTGGAGGGAAGGGTGGAGGGTAAAAATCGTATAGGGAGACCAAGAGATGAATATTCTAAGCAGTTTCAGAAGGATGTGGTTGCAGTAGTTATTCGGAGATGAAGAAGCTTGCACAGGATTGAGTAGCATGGTGAGCTGCATCAAACCAGTCTCTGGACAGAAGGCCACAACAACAGTTCTCAGTAGTGCACACAGATGAACAGGTTATATGACCCAATTTTGTGACTGAATTTGACTGAAGTCGATAGTCCAAATAATGTATTAAGTACAGCTGTGCATCATACGACGCAGTCCATAGCATCTGAAACTGTTTTTGGATACGGTACTAGCAAAGTACGTCTCGCTATGAACACATTGACAGAACAGCTGCATTCCAAGTAAGACATCCTGGAACGAGAAACCAAGTTTTTGATAATTCAGCTTCCATTAATGTGCAAAATACATAGGGAACAATATTTTACAGAATTTCTATGATTACTTTCTAAAACATTGTAGGAACTAACATTGTTATTATATTTTGTATATATGCTGCAGGATGAGCAAAGTGAAACTGTAGGGAAGCAGCCTACTCACGCCGTAATAAACTCACATCAGTCTTTCCATTGTGTGCCAGCCAGTCTGCTGTAACTAGTTCTGACGTCATAAATGTTGCGCAATACTTTAAAAATCAAGAAAATAACCTAAAACTTTTCTAGCATGTCAGGAGTAATACTAAATTAATGTGTGTTGAATATCAGTTCGATAACTTTAGCCATTTTCGAAATTTGGACGTTTTTCTGTAAAAATCATTGGCGCAACAGAAAAGAGCTAGAGACTTCAAAATTTTTATTTAGATTCATCTTTCATAATCATTTAATAAAAACAGTACTTTGGATTTCACAAATTAAGATTTTAATGGAAATTCATGATTTTCTGGTTTTTGTCTCAAAGCTTAAGGAAGCAAGATAGATTAAGTAGGCTAATATATAAGGCTAGGATGTTTAGATTTAAATAGGTTGGAGATCCGCTATAACTATGAAGATGTGAAAAGTTTCATTTGAATACCTATAAAATTATAGCGATAGCGTATCTCCAAAGGGCCAGTTCAGAGCTCATCTACTGCGTGCAGTGTAATTAAATTAATTCTCTCGCCCAAAATATTTAACTTAGCCACGTCGAAATTTTATTATCAATACTTACCTGCGTGCTGAATGCACATTTAAATTAAGAGCTTCATCGGCCATCAGTAAGAGAAGCTATGATTTATTCGGTAACTTAAAGTGGTGCATTACTAGCCCAGCGGCTAGTCGGGAGAGCCGATTTGATCAGGCGTTCCCTTAGCCGTCCGCACCGCGGCTTTATATATAAGAACGCTGCGCGAGGAAGCAAGGCCCCAGTTCTCTCCAGACGCTGAATAACACGCCATCTGTGTCGGGAGTCGCGTCGCGTCGGTATCACTGCTACAAACAGCCTCGGATGTCGTATTAAGTTACTCGAGATGCTCGTAACCAGGAAATCATTTTCAAGTGAAGTGTTAATTCTGGGATGATTTTCATTATCTAGCTTCAGTTTGCGTATTGTCGTATTTTCACGTGCCGTCGCGGGACAGACATTCTACCAATTATTTAGCGTGGCGTTTGATGAAATATTATCATCAAATTATGGCGAGCATTCATTTTAACATTTAATGCGGACATTTATAGTTGCATCAGCGCATTAGACTCTGAACTGCTCTGTTAGTTAGGTTGTATGGATACTTGTGTTTTTCATCTGTGACTTTCAGAATATACTCAACTATTTTAGAAAATCGTTTTTGATTATAAATCCCGGACAATCTCCTATTTCCTCAGAGCTATAAGCTGCAGCTATAATTGTATTCTCAGATGAAGTGGGCACTAGGAATTCTAATTACAGGCTTCACGTTTTGCTAAATCACTTTCTGGTTGCTAAAGTGTAATTAGAAAGCCAGTGTTGAGAACGGCGAAAGACAGCATAAGTAACATTCTAAATAATAGGAACTGATTTTACATTCAAACATTTATACAGCAAACAATTAATTTCCACACATCGCCGCCCCACAAAACGATTTGATGATTTTCATAGCATCGTGTACTTACAGGATCCTTTATGATTTTATGGTAATATAAGTCTTCACGAAACATAGAATGCGGTTACACTGATACTATTATGTAACAATTACAATTACAAATAAATAGTAATGTTTAGGCAAATTCGAGAAGAGAGTATGTGTGAACTATTCACTGATTTATCACAGAAGGCTTTTCTTTTATATCTAAGAATCGCCAGCGACAATTGAATTGTTTATTTCAGAAACCAGTCAAGCGCCAAAACAAGAAGAAATGAGTTAATGACGGCATATTTTTCTGTGAGGTTATATTCATATTTTAGTGTTGAAAACAGTCAAACACCGCTCTCCTGTAGCGATTTAGCGTTGCGTTGAATTTCGTGTTTAGAAACCAGTCAAACAATTTCCCATATCTCGTTCCTGCTGTAAACTGCGGGCACATTTTGTATTTTTATGTTGCATCTTGTCAATCGGTATTTTTGCTGTGGTTTCAGAGTAATCACTTATGTTCATATTTTCGTGATAACTGATGGAATAATGTTTTGTGGTAAGCGGAGTGTTTTCGTAATAACAATAAGCTTATATCATAGTGAGATGTCTGCAAGTCCAGAAGACTAACCTCAGCCTAAAATGAAAAGAGAACTACTAAATGAAAAAGAAACTTACAAAAGTAATAATATTCGCTGAGCAAGGGTAAAAGGGGGAGGTTGTGTTTCTTTACTCTACCAGGGAGGTACCTTAGAAAACCAAGCCCAACATTCCCACGTGTAAGTGCAATACAAAATGTTATTTAAACGTTAATGAAGATACCAAAATGTAACTTGGAGTTATTTTCATTCTGTTGAAAATAAAAAAAACTCGCAGTAAACCTTAATTCAGACTTTGGTTGAGGTTAGAGCAGTTAAGTGCGGGTGGGATAAACAAGGTTCCCACCAAAAGTTGGGCAAAGAAAGTGATAAGCCTAATGAATGCACTTTTAAAAGAAGTAATTCTTACAGTTACGATTTAAATATTGGTGGTGTACCAAAGCACGTTTGTAAGTAAGTGTTTATGGAAATCCGGAGTATTTAACGTGACAGGCTACGGAGAATTTAAAAGTTCAAAGCACTAGCCCTAAAGGCATGAGGGGCCAGAGGAGGAGTAGCAATGCTCTTCCTGGCAATTTTTGTGGACGTATCCATTATCATATTGTAAAATTTCAAGTTCAAAAGACTCATTACGACGCAAAACGGAAGAAATATTTGGATTTTCTTTCAAATGACACAAAAATTCATGATACCTTCATTAATGGCAACCCTGAATGATTTAGGCAGGTACCGTTCTTACTATTCTTATTTTCATGAAAACTTTGAGTACTCCTTTAGTCGACCACAGGTTGATGTATGTAATCAACACGAAACCCTAAAATTAAAACTGAGGAGTCAGTCATTCAATGATAATGCTAAGCGTACTGCAACAGCACACATAATTGGACACAAAAGCAGGACCAAAACATTATATACTAATAAGCAAGAAGCGCCTAAAACTTTCAACGAAGAAACTGCTATTTTGTGTTTTGATTATACAAATATCTTGCTCATCCCGAATATTCCCACACAGGAATATTTTTACATACTGCAGTTATGTATTAATGTGTTTAGTATCCACAAGATGAAAATCAATAAGTACAAAATCTACCTTTATCGTGAGGGGAAAGGTAATACATCTTCGGATGAGGTGTGCAGTTCTTTATTGAACTACATAGAGACTGAGATACCCAATATGGTAAATAAACTGATCCTATTTAGCGATAGCCTATCAGGACAAACAAGAACCACACAGTTGTTAGATTCTTGATGAACCTCTGTGGCAAAGGGTAATTTGACAATATTACCCACAACTTCTCTGTTCGAGTTCAGTAGTACTCACTGTGTGACAGAAACTTTGGGATTATAACAGAGTAATATGTAGTGCTTATACTGAAAGCCAGTGAAACCAATTGTTTTACTGTCCACAGAGTTTCTTTCCAAATTATGAGAAGTTTCAAAGCGTGGTGGCCTCATTCATACAAAAAACTTTCAAATCAAGACGAAACATCTGGTAGATGTATTCCTAAAGACTAAAAGGAGAATTTTAAGATATCCACATACAAATAATTTCGTTACAACAAGAACACTCCTGGAAAACTATATATCCATAAATTCATGCGGTCAACTTTCGCTCTGCTGAAAACACGTCCTGTTCCCGACTTACCCACTATTTTGTCCAACCTTTCAGAAAAGTAAGTTTACAAAAATAACACAATGAGTATACTTACAAAAATATTACCCAGAGTTATGTGTAACAATATTATTTTTTTCACACGCTAGACTAAAATATTATATTGCAGTCTGAATTACTATATTTTTTGGACACTCTCCATTCGCGTATAGCTGTGAACCCTAATTACTTCGTTATTGTTTTAGGTTCCCATCAGTATCAAGAAGTTACGAGACATAATAGCCCTAATGTCTTACCTGGTGGGATATGAACATTTTTATGACAGCATTTTACAATGCCTTCTACAGAGGCAAAAGCTGCTGTGGAGACTGTTTATGAGAATTAATTAGGTCCTAATGCGATAAGCCTGCACAGCTGCTAGTTTCATCTTTTTCCTTATCTTGTATTAGCAATGTAGTCTCAGTCGAATTAAAAATATTGTTCTTTTCCAAAAATGTTTTTCATTTGAAAATTGTAAAGATCGAAAATAGGTTTGCTCCACTCGACTGCTGCCGAATCCAGTTAAGTGAAAACTTTTGGGTTCTGTTCTGTATTCAAGGTATCTTGCACGCTTCTTACATTTGATGAAACACTTTTTATTTGTATATTTAAGACATGCCTGCTTGGTGTTTTCCTTTTTTTTATTTTCTTTTTAATTTATCAGACTGGCATTGACCACATGCTCATCATCGGCCCTATAGAAGATACATAAAAATACGACAGTAACCACTCATAGAAAGTAGGTGGCAGCATTACCAATGAACGGTATATAAAGCATGTCGGGGGACGCGGAAAGTGGTGCAGGCATTGTCGTAGTGCAGAAACGGAGCGATTTACCTGGCCCCCAAAAGGGCATGATCATTGGGTTCAAAAAATGATTCTAACCACTATGGGACTTAACATCTGAGGTCATCAGTCCCCTAGACTTAGAACTATTTAAACCTAACCTAAGGACGTCATACACATCCATGCCCGAGGCAGGATTCGAACCTGGGACAGTAACAGCAGCGCGGTTCCAACCGGAGTTGGGGCAACTGTGGTAGACGAAAGGGGTAAACGACGGCTGCGGTGATGTGTACGGGCCGATAGGCGTGCAACTGATGAGCAACTGACCACCCAGATGAACCAATGGGCTACCAACACTGTCTCCTGAACGACCGATAAGCGAATGTTGTTGCTTATCGGCTTTCGCAGGAGACGCCTGGTTCAGTCACCCATGCTGACTATTGTTCAGTGGGGACGAAGGCTGGAATTTGCACTCCAGTACCGCCACTGGACGTCCAAAGAGTGGCGACAGCAGACCTTTTCAGATGACTGATGGCCAGTAGCTTTTAACGTCTGGATGTAAACACCCTACAACAATCGTCGGAGGGGTTCAGACCAGAGGAGGGAGCGTTATGGTCTGGGGAATGTTTTCGTGGCATTCCCTGGGTGATCCAGTAGATCTAGAAGGCACAAAGGATCAAGACCAGTACGTATCTATCCTTGGGTACCAAGTCTGCTCCTACATGCAGTTAGCTTTTCCTCGGTACGATTGCATCTACCAACAGAACAATGCAACGTGTACGTGCGTGTTTCGAAGAGCATCGGGGTGAGTTTTCTATACTTCCCTGGTCAGTAAACTCCCCGGCTTTGAACCCACTCGAGAATCTGTGGGGTCACCTCTATCGGGCTGATGGCGCCACGAATGCTCAAGCGAGAAACCTAGCGCAGTTGGCTATGGCATTGCAGTCGGCACAGTGCCACATCCCTGTCAGTATCTTCAAGAACCTCATTGACTCTCTTCCTGCACGTGTCACAGCGGTCCGCACTGCGAAAGCTTGTTATTCATACTTTTGACAGGTGGACACATTAATTTGACTGGACAGTGTACATTCCTGCAACAAGACAACCTTATACGAAAGAAACACAAAATTTAAATACGTACTGGAGAATTAGCCTTTCCATTTATGTTAACAAGGCTTTCCATGACTGAATAATTAAATGACCTGTGGAGTATAAAAAGCATTGTTGTAAGCTGATTTGACAAGTTACCCTCTTTCAAAGACAATCACACATAGCAACCTCATGCTAGACTATTAACTTTATCTTGCAATCAGCTTGTTGTAACAACGCTAGACTGGTGACCTCAGATGTTAAGTCCCATAGTGCTTAGAGCCATTTGAACCATTTTTAACATCGCTAGCTTTTGCTATTGCACAGTGGAGACTACATGACACTTACATCGTCATATTATAGTTAATTTGTAACAAATCACCAATATATCATCATGTTGAAAGAAACTGGGGAAATGATGTTCAGATTATTTCTTAAAAACCAGCTAAATTGTTCAAACTGGTTGAAACAGGCAACAGCAAAGTATTTTCAAAAAATCCTCATGTTACAGTAAAAATTGTACCCACTTCACATCCACGTTACAAACTAACTGTAACAAATTGGCCCATGTTACAGCAAAATTCTGACAAATAGGCCCTTGTTACAAGAAAAATGTAACAAATTGTCCTTCATGTTACAGCAAATTGTAACAAATTGTCCCATTTTACAGCAAAAGTGTAACAAATCGCTCTGTATGTTACAGCAAAATTGTTAAAAAAGTACCCTCCATTTCATATACGGTTGCACATAAGTATCAAAGTTGTAACCAATTGCGTCTCACTTTGTTATGTTACATGAAATTATAACAAATTGTCCTCACATATATTAGGACACGCAATCTAGGGATAATGTGACGCCCACGGAAACAGTTGACAGGTAATACTTAGTTCGATAAGATAAGTTTAAGCTATGGTACTGCGTCAATGAGTTAGAACAAAAATGCGGAGTTGCCACGGTATATTTGGTTAGGTTTACCTGCCTTTACATCATATGGCACTGCCTCAAAAGGGCACGGCGATGAGATACGACAAGGATGCCAGAAGTGACACTGTCTGTGACATCATCAACTGAACCACTCCAGTTCCCTCAAGAACCAATGTTCATTTTAGCAATAGAACCACCAACAATATCCAGCTAAGCGACGGATGTACATTGCAGGAAGTCTATCAGTTGTTAAAAAGACATGTGGAAGTAAGGTAATTAAAGAGATTTTTATGGAGCACATGTGGAGCTGGTATAGTACCTGTAGCAGAGGAATTATTGGATTAATGGTCAGCACAGGTGAAGCTGGCATAACGCCTGTAGCTGGATCAGTGGTATCGGAGAGATCCTGAACTGTGGTACACTGAATATATCTCTCGGAGCGAGAGGAATTAATAAAGACCAATAATAGTAGTTTGTTAATGCAGTTCTAGTAAATTCCCAAGTCACGATGTCTTGAGAACGTGACTAAGGCTAGGCTACCATGGATTTCTTACTGCTGTGAATAAATTTTTGCTGGCTGCTAAGATATTAAATATGGTACAATAGGACAGTGCACCAACTGCATAATTAACACCAGCCAGTACCGTCAAACAATAGGACAGTGCACATACAATTCAGTTCGAATAGGTCACTTTTGTTCCATGTAGTATAAAGAAGGGCCTTGGGCACAGTATGTATATTCTACTTGATAGTACTTAAAAGTAAGTAGTAAATTATTACAGTAAAATTGTAGGAGATAAAAAAAGGAGCAGATAAACATAAATACGATCGTAATACTACAAAGCCACACTGATAGGCGATTCCCTCTTATGTGTTGAAGCTACGAAGCTTGTCACCAACAAGGAATTTACTGACGTAAAATAGTGCAAATCACGAACTAAAAACTGTGTTTGTGCCTAGTACTGGTTCAAATGGTTCAAATGCCTCTTAGCTTTCTCCAAAGTTGTTTCAGAGAGGAAGACTGCACTGTAGTTTCTTCACTAGATTGTCGCACAGATGACAAAATGGTAGGTATCGAAATAGACGACAGAGGGATAGAGAAACAATTAAAATCGCTCAAAAGAAAGGCCGCTGGACCTGATGGGATACCAGTTCGATTTTACACAGAGTACGCGAAGGAACTTGCCCCCCCCTTCTTGCAGCGGCGTACCGTAGGTTTCTAGAAGAGCGTAGCGTTCCAAAGGATTGGAAAAGGGCACAGGTCATCCCCGTTTTCAAGAAGGGATGTCGAACAGATGTGTAGAACTATAGACCTATATCTCTAACGTCTATCAGTTGTAGAATTTTGGAACACGTATTATGTTCGAGTATAATGACTTTTCTGGAGACTAGAAATCTACTCTGTAGGAATCAGCATGGGTTTCGAAAAAGACGATCGTGTGAAACCCAGCTCGCGCTACTCGTCCACGAGACTCACAGGGCCATAGACACGGGTTCCCAGGTAGATGCCGTGTTTCTTGACTTCCGCAAGGTGTTCGATACAGTTCCCCACAGTCGTTTAATGAACAAAGTAAGAGCATATGGACTATCAGACCAATTGTGTGATTGGATTGAAGAGTTCCTAGATAACAGAACGCAGCATGTCATTCTCAATGGAGAGAAGTCTTCCGAAGTAAGATTGATTTCAGGTATGCCGCAGGGGAGTGTCGTAGGACCGTTGCTATTCACAATATACATAAATGACCTTGTGGATGACATCGGAAGTTCACTGAGGCTTCTTGCGGATGATGCTGTTGTATATCGAGAGGTTGTAACAATGGAAAATTGTACTGAAATGCAGGAGTGATTTAAAATGGAATGATCATATAAAGTTGATCGTCGGTAAAGCAGATGCCAGACTGAGATTCATTGCAAGAATCCTAAGGAAATGGAATCCGAAAACAAAGGAAGTAGGTTACAGTACGCTTGTTCGCCCACTGCTTGAATACTGCTCAGCAGTGTGGGATCCGTACCAGATAGGGTTGATAGGAGAGATAGAGAAGATCCAACGGAGAGCAGCGCGCTTTGTTACAAGATCATTTAGTAATCGCGAAAGCGTTACGGAGGTGATAGATAAACTCCAGTGGAAGACTCTGCAGGAGAGACGCTCAGTAGCTCGGTACGGGCTTTTGTTGAAGTTTCGAGAACATACCTTCACCGAGGAGTCAAGCAGTACATTACTCCCTGCTACGTATATCTCGCGAAGAGACCATGAGGATAAAATCAGAGAGATTAGATCCCACACAGAGGCATACCAACAATCCTTCTTTCCACGAACAATACGAGATTGGAATAGAAGGGAGAACCGATAGAGGTACTCTAGGTACCCTCCGCCACACACCGTCAGGTGGCTTGCGGAGTATGGATGTAGATGTAGATGTAGATGAGGTCTTCAGTCCCATAGAGCTTAGAACTACTTAAACCTAACTAACCTAAGGACTCCACACACATCCATGTCCGAGGAAGGATTCGATCCTGCGACTAACAGTCGCGCGGTTCCAGACTGAAGCGCCTAGAACCGCTGGGCCACAGCAGCCGGCGTAGTATTATTGAAACAACGAAGAAAGTATAAATAGTGTAAGGAACAGTGACACTTAAAGTGAAGTTTACCCCAAGAGTGCTCTCAGAATTCAAGTAGGAGGACACAAATGTATTTAAATATAAATATCAGAGTGCTTCTCTTACAATCAATTCGCAAAGAGGAACCTGGGAGTCGAATAGACCAAAGGAGAGAAGAATGTACCGAATCAAATGGTGTCTGTAGCCATAGCACAGTGTTCTGAGCACTGTCTTCCTCCCACACCGCACCACCAGCAGCAACGAGCCACTTTGGCATTCCAACCTCCTGCTCCTGCGTGACAGAAGAACGTGACACTGCTATTTCTTCTGCTTGAAGCGGCAGCATTGCGTATACCCTCGAGGCCAGCCAGTCATCATCATCATGACGGGCTCCTGTGTCGGATGCAGCCGTCTAGATAACGAGGTACTTATGACGCTGCTGTGCGTCGAACCCTCGAAAGCCGCCTGACCGTTCAGGCTCTTGGCAGTCCTGCACTCTGGCGCCACTGGAGATGCACTCGACAGGATTCAGCCTCCTTCACATGTTCCTGTGCTTGAACTAAGTTCCCAACCAAACCTGCGCCGCAGGGAAGTGGCCGTCCATCCTCCAGTGTGGAGTCGGAGGCATTGGGTCACCCTGTTGTCACTTGCTCGTTTTCACTGGGATAACATCAGATGACACAGCAGGACCTGCTACGGGCTTGGTTGTATGGGATGTCCACTGATACATGACGTAGCATCAGCGGGTGCAGGCTAATCTCTGCCACTGACAAGGTCTGCGCCATGAGAGCAACGCATTGGAAGAAGCTGTGGCAGCATATTTCTCGCCTTCATGTGTGATCTAAAGAACACCACCCACGGCCATGAAGAATGAATTATTCTAAATAACATACAATGAAGGGCGTTTATATCTTTGGGCTTCCTTCTGCTGCTACACCCGCATCCATGTGGTAGAGATTGCTCGCCCAATCCTAGCAATCCCGACACCCTTTCACATGTCTGGTGACCGAGGTGACCATGGAACAGGATAACCGCGTCCAATCCATTGCTGTGTGGAGTTTTGATTCACCGTGTTTAACTCTGGCGAGGATATGTTTTTCTGGTCTTCAATCTGTAAACTGGTTTGATGCAGCTGTCCACGATAATGCATCCTGTGCAAGCCTCTTCTTCCGCACATAAGTACTGTAACCTACATACATTTGAAACTGTTTACGGTGTTCAAGCTTCGATCACTCTGCAACTTTTACCCTCCACACATCGCTTCATTACCAAATTGACGACCTGAGATCTGATGCATTTCCGACATATTTACTTACGGAATTCTTGGATGTCTGCCTGCGTCACGTCATAAGCAGAGCAGCAGTCATCAGGAACCACCTGAAGATGGTAACGTGTCTGTTTGCGGAAATAACATGGAGAACTTACGACGTGACCCGGGCGGAGAATTCTACAAATTGATGATTCCTTGGTGCCTCAAGATTGGTCCTCTCAACAGATCCTTTCTTTTTTCAAGTTTTGCGATAAATTTCTTTTCTCCTCCATTTTATTCAGGATTTAGTTCTTTTAAGTTGATTTTTCCCATTTTAATTATTTTCTAACATTACACATGTGCTAATATTAACGAGAGCTACTTTATATTGTGGTGGCAGGATACGGATCGTCTGAAGTATGAACTACGAACGAAGAGTCACTTCTGTGTACAGGCGCCAGGAACGAAATTATCTGAAACTCATTTTAAATATTGAGAAGGGTAATATTGTTCAGTATTAGCAATATGATATAAGTTACCTTGTGTGCAAATTTCCAAGTCTAAATACATTTTTTTTTTAAATTTGTGGCGTCTTTTATTTTATGAATCACGAAATATGAATTATGACTGCGGTATTTCTTTTTCGATGGGGAGATCGGTGGAAGATATACCGCTGTTAAATTATTCACTCAGTCGTAGCGTCCTTGCGGCGCAACGTGCCTGAAGTACAGCCAGACTGGGGAGGGGTAGGCGGCAGGCTGTAATTGATGGCGACGCTTCCCCCAAGTAACTGTTGCCACTCGAGGTTAGTCGTTCAGTCGGCCTCCCCGTAGCGATCAATACAGCCAAGCCGCACACCGCACTCTGCTTTCGCAGTACCATTATTTCCTACTGCTAGGCCTCGACAGAGATGCGCATACATTTACACCACACGAAGCGTCTCTTAGCACTGAGTACAGAAGTACAGAAACGTGTGGCTCATAACGACCTGCTCGATCATTGTACCCAATTCTTTTTAAACCGCTTACGCACAGTCACTGTGTTAACTGGACAACTGGTTGCTCTTTGGAACTCGTGACTGATTCCTTTCGCTGATTTCGTGCTATTTTTATAACTTACCTCCGTAATACGAGGGGCGTTTTAAAAGTCAGTGCAAAAATAAAAACTGCTTACGTGTTTGGGGAAACCTTTTTTTTCTTTTCGACATAGTCGCCTTTTAGACTTATACACTTCGTCCAACGCTGTTCTAATTTGTTGATCCCTCGCAAATAATAGGAATTGTCCAAGTCTGCAAAATAGCTATTACTTGCTGCAATCACGACCTCGTTTGAATAAAATCTTGTCCTGCCAGCCATTTCTTCAAATTGGGGAATAAATAGCCGTCCGTGGGAGCCAAATCTGGAAAATAGGGGGGATGTGAAACGAGTAGGAATCCTATTTACATTAATGTTTCGACCATAACTGCTGAGGTGTGTGCTGGTGCATTGTCGTGATGGAAAAGGACTTTTTTGCGGTCGAATCGCCGGAGTTTTTCTTGCAGCTCGGTTTTCAAACGGTCCATAACGATGAATAATTTTCACCTGTAATAGTTCTACCCTTTTCCAGATAGTCGATGAGGATTATCCCTTGCGAATCCCAAAAGACAGTCGCCATAACCTTTCCGGCTGAAGGAATGGTCTTCGCCCTTTTTGGTGCAGTATCTCCCTTGGTAACACATTGTTTAGATTGTAGTTTGGTCTCAGGAGTATAGTAAAGCATCCATGTTTCATCCACAGTGACGAAACGACGCTTAAAATCCTGCGGGTTCTTCGTGAACAGCTGAAAACCATCCTTGCAACACTTCACACGATTCCGATTTTGGTCAAGTGTGAGCAATCGCGGAACCCATCTTGCGGATAGCTTTTATGCAAAATATTATGTATCCGTTCATTCGAGATGCCCACAGCATTAGCAATCTCGCGCACCTTAACTCTTCTGTCATCCATCGTTATATCATGGATTTTATCAATGATTTCTGGAGTCGTAACCTCCACAGGGCGTCCAGAACGTTCAGCATCACTTGTACCCATATGGTCACTCCCAAAATTTTGAAACCACTTATAAACTGTTCTAATCGAAGGTGCAGAGTCACTTCGATGTTTATCAAGCTTCTCTTTAGTCTTCTGAGGCTTTTTGCATTTCATAAAGTAATGTTTAATCACCACACAAAATTCTTTTTCGCCCATTTTTTGACAATCACTCGATTTCCTTGATTCACACGAATGCCAAACATAAAGAAATAGACCGATATGGCTGAATCTTGGTGTGCGTTCTTTCCAAAGATGCTACTAACTAAACATGACCTCGATACGCGCCGGTGGTACCATCTCTCGAACTCTGCACGGACTTTTCAAACGCCCTCGTACTTGACGGCCCCTGTTTGTCTGCACATGAAATATGTCTGATCTTGCTTTATCTTTGGGTGTTCCTTCTCGTTCCGACTTTACAATGATATCTTCAACAGTCGACTTGGGCAGCCTTAGAAGGGTTGAAATGTCCCTGAATGATTTGTTACTTAGGTGACGTCCAATGACTAGTCCACGTTCGAAGCCACTGGACTCTCCTGGCCGAACCATTGTTCTGTTAATGCAACTCCATTGACAACAAAGTGCTTCCTGCATTCTTTTACACTGGAGGGTCGCCGTCTCGTGACTTCTAGTGGTCAATTCTGCATTACATAGAGTGCTTTTGATCACATAGTGGATCTTAAATTTTCTGAAGGCCAAGATTTATTCTGGGGTGTAGCCTCTTGCTACATTTCAGTGAGTTAGAAGAAGTTCAGAATGTGGTTCCAAAAAATGGCTCTGAGCACTATGGGACTTAACTGCTGAGGTCATCAGTCCCCTAGAACTTAGAACTACTTAAACCTAACTAACCTAAGGACATCACACACATCCATGCCCGAGGCAGGATTCGAACCTGCGACCGTAGCGGTCGCGCGGTTCCAGACTGTAGCGCCTAGAACCGCTCGGCCACCCCGACCGGCAATGCGGTTCAAAGCGGACGTGTAACAACATGTCCGGTAGGACGATAGTGGAATAAGAAGAACAGAATGTGCTGGAAACTCGACCAGAAAGTACAATAGTATTTTGTATCGAAAGTGAGCGATCTGGAGCAATGGTGAGACAGTGGGCTCAGATTCTGGAGGACGGCGTTTCAAATCCAGGTCCGGCCCTCTGGATGTAGGTTTCCTGCGATTTCCCCAACTTGCTGAAGACGAATACCGGGACGGTCCATTTGAAAGAGCACGCCCCATTACCTTCTCGACCTTAAACCAATTAGAGCCTGTGCTCGGTCACTAATTACCACGTCGTCGTAATCTTCCTTCCTGTAGAGAAGGAAACGCTGAAGAAGAGCGTGAGTAATGTGACAGAGCGCTGGGAGGGCGTGGGGTTAGCGGAAGCCGGGGTCAGCGCAGAGGCCGCGACTGTCCGCACTGGGACCCTGGGAGAGCGCTAAGGCGGCGCGTTTGTTTGTGTTAGGGGCCCCGCGCGCTCCTATTTCTCCGTCCCGCACGAGATATGTGCGCCGGGTCCGGCTCACCGATCGCCGACAAGACAAGTACGGCCTCTCGGACCAGCCATTATCGGTGGGGGACGACCCCACTCACACTTACTGTCCCTTCTCACTTCCTGCTCGCACCAACCAGCAGACAGGTCGCTCTCCTACGATCGTATATACGGGCTGAAAAACGCTACAGCCTTCATTAACGACGGAAACATTTACGAGGAATATATTCGTATTCAGGTTTTCTTCACACAGCTCTCATTCTTTACTTAAATAAACATTTGCCGATTTCGCCTTTAGCAGAATGCAGTTTCTCCTTGTTTACTACACCGTTGGTCTTTAAAATGGTACACCATGAAGACGCACGCAAAAAATGTCAGATTGGCATGAAATGTACCACTTGTTAGGGTTCTGTACCTCATTCGGTCCCTTATAGGATCCATTGTTTTCCTTCTGTCTGTTTATGAGACTGTTAAAGCTCCTTTTTTCAGGAACGGGTAGAGGTAACAAGTTGAAAATTGTGTAGAACACTAAAGTCTACGGTCCCTTCACGGTGTACGAAATTTAAGCTTTTAGTCAGTCAATCAAAAAACCCGACCATTTGTAAAATATATTTTGACATTCGCAAACAACCTCATCAAAATCTGTAGGGTACTTGCAGTTGACCTAGATCCAAGAAATTTGACAGGAAGGACAGTTTCAAAGTATAAGCAAACGGGAAAACTCCAGAAATTGCTAAATTTACGTCAAATTGCTTAAAATTTACGTCAAACACTAAAGCCTACGATTTCTCGGTGGTATAAAAAATTTAAACTTCGAAGTCAATGCAGTCAGAAGAAGTCAATTTACAAGGTGTGACAATAAAGTAATGAGACTGATGTGAAAAAAAAATGTTGCTTACCATTTTAATCAAGTTTAGTGTTGTCTCCTTCAGAGTAGTTCCCTTCTGATTGCACACACTTTTTCCAGTGCTTCTGCCATTGATGATAACATTTCTGGAACTCCTCTCCTGTAATATCCTACAAGATCCTCGTCACAGCTTTTTGGACATCTTGTGTTGTTTGAAAATGGTGTCCCTTGACCGCCGTTTTGACTCTTAGAAGTAGAAAAAGGTCGCACAGAGCGATATGTGGTGAATACGGTGGCTGTGCTAGTACTGAAATTTGTTTTGAGGTTAAAAATTACTGTACTGACAGAGCAGTATGGGATGGCGCATTATCGTGATGCAGAATCCAATTATCAGCAATGTTGACACGGACATGAAGAACTATTTTGCGAAGTCTTTCTAAAATGTATCTGTAGTAATACTGGTTAACTGTTTGTCCAGGAGGCACTTCTCTTTATGAACAATTCCCTTGGAATCAAAGAAGCAAACAAGCATGTATTTCACTTTTGACTTCAACATTCGTTCTGCCTTCACTAAACATTTTATGCCAACGAAAAACTTGAGCTCTTGACATAATCTCTTCTCCAAAAGCCTTCTGAAGCTTACCGTAGGTTGTCGTCGCGTTTTCACCCAATTTAACGCAAAAAGAAAGGCATACCGTTGCCCAATATTATGTGGTTCCACTTCCGTGACGAGAGACACAAACACGTGTTAACTTATTATAGCACAACTCACAACTGAGCAGTTGCATCGATGTGCCGCTTGGATTAGAAGCAGCTTCTAGACCAACGTCAAGGATATTGTGCCTACGCAAGCCTGCAGGGTTGCCACATCTTGCAAAGAAAATCAGTCTCATTACTTTATTCTCGCACCTCGTATGTGACATATTTTGATAATCGCAAACTAATTTATCAAAATCTATATTGTACTTCCCATTGATACATAATCATGAAATTTGGGAAGAAGCAAGTTTTCACAGGAAAAGGAAAGGAAAAATCCGGAAACCGTTAATTTGTAATTATATTACAAAAAAATATGTTATTTTTTTCATTTGTTGTCCGTCTGTCTGTCCGTCTGTTAAGACTCCTTTTTCTCAGGAACGGTTAGAGATATCATGTTGAAATTTATGTCAAACGCTATGGTCTACGGTTTCTTGGCGATTTAAAAGATTTAAGTTTCAAAGTCAATGCAGTCAATAGCTACGGCTATTTATGTCACATATTTTGATACTCACAAACTCGCTCACCAAAACCTGTAGATGAACTATCTATACACATAATTACGTTTGTACGGAACACCCATAGCGCGAGTCCTACTCGTACTTCTCCTTTTTTTCCATATGTAAGTGATCTGCATTTTAGCACAACCTCACAATGTAGTTAGGAATAACAGCATCTATATTCTGTAACAAGGCCAGATTGTGCAGCATGTTTGTCATTTAGAAAACTCATTTCAGTATTTCTTTTTTGTGACAAAATCGTGTTATGCCTTGCATAAGAAAAAGAAACATCTGCCAGCACATTTCAGAATTCGACAGCGGCATGACCGTGGTCTATCGAGAGCGAAACTTCTTGTACAGAGTGACTGCTGCTCGCGTTCGTCGGGATTCCAAGACTGTCTTGCGCATATGGAATCAGTATCAATGCTCCATGCGCCTAGAGCTCGAGAGGAAAGATATTCTGGGCTCAGCTTTTTAGTAAAGCATCTTCCCGATTGTCTACAGGACACTACGAGTAAGAGGACATTCAAGAAACTTCTGAAGGATTACTTAATGGATAAAGAATTTTATAGTGTAGAGGAGTACATGTGAAAAGCATGAGGACAGCTGTTAATGCTTGTATGTATGTACTGTAAGTTCTGTAGTATGATGTATATAAATAACTTCTTGCATGTTGTTTTATATTGTAATATGTAGGCTAAATATTTTAAGATATCAGGTTAAGTCTACCTTTTTTGTATTAAAATGGGACCATATAAAAAACAGTCAATCAAATGAGTCAGGAAAATGGTGTTATTTGAAGCAAGACGAGAATCAACATGGACATTCATTTATTTATTTATTTCATTAACTGTACAGAATAACCCACCGGATGCTTCTGAATCTAATAGCAAAGACTTCTCATTGTTACAGTCTTATTGGTATACAGTTATTAATTTTTTTTATTATTTTGAGCTTTTCCTCATTACAGAGGCTTATTTCCAACATAATAATTTACTTGGAAATTACAATACAAACAATAAACGTTCTTAAACTATATTCTCAAAATATTTCTCCAGGTGTTTCGATCTTGTGTGTCTTCTTCCTCTGCGCCCATTCTCCTCATTGTGTGCTTTACATTTTGGAACCAGGTGGTCATAGGTCGTCCTCTTATTCTTCTCCCCTTCGGTTCCCACTCCAGTATCAATTTTGGTATTCTGGTTTTCTCCATTCGTCGTACATGCCCGTACCACTGTAATTTCTTCCTATCCATTACGTCATATATTCTTTCTTTTATTTCCATTCTCCTTATTACTTCGGTGTTCCTTATCTTTTCTTTCCTGGAGATTCTTGCCGATCTTCTCCAAAAGTCCATCTCTAGAGCTTGTAATTTTTTAATGTGCTTCATGTTAATTGTCCAGGTCTCCGTTCCATACAGAACCACACTCTCTAATATGGCTTTGTATATTAATTTTTTAATTCTGCTCATTACATTCCTGCTCCATAAGACTGGGTTAAGCATCCCAATGACCCTCCGTCCGCTACTAATTCTTTTATTGATTTCTGACTCTTGATTATCCCTCGATTTCTAAAATGGATCCCAAATAACAGAAAGTGTTTATCTTTTTGATTTTCTTTCCTTCAATGTATAGCTTATCTGAATCATTAGTCAAGTATTCTGTTTTTTGGTAATTAATCTTCAAACCCCAAGTTTTGTATGCTACTGCTAGTTGATTGCACATATAGTTAGCATCCTCCCCATCTTGTGCTACGACTACTTGATCATCAGCAAATAATAAATGATGTAGGTAAACTCCATCTCTTATTTCTAATCCCATACTATTACATTTACGAGACCATATTCTTAGGCTAATATCTATATAGATTTTAAATAATGATGGTGACATGGGACAGCCCTGTAAAAGGCCTTTACTTGTTCTAAATTTCTGTGAAAGTTTATTACCAACTTTCACTTGGCAAATGTTATCTTTATACATCTGTTGTATTATTTTAATCAAGGAAGAGTTTATGTTTGCCATATGTAGTGCTCTCCAAAGTAATTTTCTTGGAACAGTATCATACGCTTTTTCTAGATCTATGAAAATTAATCCTATCTTTTTTGATATTTCCCTATGTTTCTCCAAAATCTGTCGTAATGTGAAAATATGGTCTACACATGATCTCCCAGTCGTGAATCCACATTGTTCTTCTTGGGTTCTAAAATTTTTTACCAGTTTGTTTTTAATTACTTTCGCAAAAATTCTCATTAATGTGTTTGTAACACAAATTCCTCGATAGTTTGAACAAATTTTGCGATCCCCTTTCTTAAATATTGTATTAATGTAACCTAGCTTCATCTCGTTGCGTATTGAATCTCCATGTATCATTTTGTTGAAGAGCTGTGTTATCAGTTTCACAATTTTGTCACCACCATATTTCAGACACTCCAGATTGATATTGCCTGGTCCCGGTGATTTACCATTCTTTCCTGCTCTCAACGCCTGAAGTACTTCACTTTCTAAAATCTGGATCTCATCATCTTCATGTCCTTTATCTTCCCCTGTTCCTTCTTCTAGATATTCTTCTCTATCCTCATTTAATAATTTTTGGAAATACTCTTCCCATTCCTTTTGTGTTATCAGTTGGAGATTAGTTTTGCTTTTTGTATCCTGTCGAAGCCCTTTCAATACTGACCATGCTTCTTTTGCTCTCCAAAATCCTAATTTGCTATTCACCTTGGCACATGTTCTTTCCCATGCTTCATTTTCTGCCGTCCTTATTTTTTTCATCACTTCATTCTTCTTTTCCTTGCATATTGATCTTGTTTCTTCTGATTTATCAATCAACCACTGAAGGAACGCATTTCGTTTTTCTCTAACGAGGACCTCTAGTTCCTCTGACCACCACTCTGCTGCACGGTTGTGGTTGCTATCTTTTTTACCCAACACCTCTGTTGCTATGATTTTCACATTAGCTTTTATATAGTCATATATTTCCTCTGTACTTCCTTCAAATGATTCAACCAGTTTCCTTTCCATCCTGGCCGCAAAGAGTGTTCTGATACTTTCGTCTTGTAGGCTGTCAATATTAAAAGGTAAATTTTCATCTTTCTCAGTCTGGTTCGTTTTATTTATGTTTCTTGTATCACTCCTTGCATTCTTCCATGACCAGAAAGACTTCATTTTAACTAGATAGTGGTCTGATCCACACTGGGCTCCTCTATAAGATCTGATGTCTACTACTTTGAAACTACTTGTTTGCCTAATGATAATATAATCTATTATAGAACGAAGTTCTTTGGTGTTCTGTTGTCAAGTATATTTATGAATGTCCTTACGTTTGAAAAATGTGTTGGTAATTTTTAGATCAAATTGTTCACAATTTGCAATCAATCGTTCCCCATTGTCATTATATTCGTCCTCTCCATGTTTTCCTACTATTCTACAAGATTCTCTAATTCCTACCCTTCCATTCAGATCTCCTATGATAATCAGTTCCTTTCTTCTTGGGATTTTTTCAATAGTCTCCCTGAGGGTGTCCCAAAAAGTATCTTTCTCCTTATCTTTTGTGTCGTTCGTGGGTGCATATACGCCAATAATCACAACTTCCCTAGCAAATAATGTCATTTCAACAGTTATAATACGTTGATTGATGAATGTCCAATTTGTGATTCTTTCTTTCCATGATTTCTTTATCATAATGGAGACTCCTGCTTTGGCTCTTACTGCTTTTGATACCCCACTCCAGATATGTACATAACTATCCAGTTCTTCTTCTCCTTGGCCTTCTTCTTTGTTTCAGAGAGTACGACAACATCCACGTTGAACATGTCAAGTTCTGCAGGTAGTAAATTTATTTTAGTGGAAATACCTTGCACATTCCAGCATCCAAACATAATTTTCCGTTTCTCATCGCCAGTTCGTCGTCCAAAGTTCCAATTTTTCCGAGGCATATTATTAAGTTTTTTAGCATTTTTATGTTTTTATGTGAGTGAGGAGCTGGCCCACTGCACAACCCCCAACCCGGAGGACCAGGTAATTTTTACTCAAGGTTTTCTTCCTTTAGCCTTTGATAAGCCAATGTCATACTACAAGGCAGCAGTTGCTAGTTTTGGTCCACCCCGGGTATTTTATTTCCCCGGTACGCACCATATCTGGTGAGCATTCCCCTATCCGCCACCTGGGGAGGCGCCCGATGGGAGACCAGCAAACTCCACACGGGTACAGTTATTAATGATTTTTTAAATAATATAGAGAACATCATATATAAAGATTTCTCTGAGATGACAGTGGATTGAATGCTTAACAATTGTTAAAATGGTTCCATATAATTTGTTACTACCTAGTTGATGAGAATGGACAGTCCGATAACTTACGGAGCACCACGGACTGCCAGCATGGCGATCCTTGTGGACTGTGCGGCTGGTCCCGGCGGAGGTCCGAGTCCTCCCTCGGGCATGGGCGTGTGCGTTTATCCTTAGGATAATTTAGGTTAAGTAGTTTGTAAGCTTAGGGACTGATGACCTTAGTAGTTAAGTCCCATAAGATTTCACACACATTTGAACATTTTTGATCCTTGTGGCGGTTCCTCAAGGCGCGGCAGTTGAGAGAGGCGCGCCACCGATCGATGTGGTGCAGTGGACAGCATACTGAACTCGCATTCTGGAGGACGACGGTTCAAACCCGCGTCCGGACATCGTGATTTAGGTTTCCCGAGATTTCCCTAAATCGCTTCAGGCAAATGCCGGGATGGTTCCCTTGAAAGGACACGGCCGACCTTCTCCCACATCCTTCTCTAATCCGATGGGACTGATAACTTCACTGTTTGGTCCCCCTCCTCCAAACCAACCAGCGCGCCGACAGTGGTGCGCCCAATGTCAGCGTTGGACACATGTAGCAAGTGGCACCACGTCGATTTTGCAGGCGAGTTACGGTTCTGACAAGGGAACCTCCACATCGCACCCCCCTCAGATTTAGTTATAAGTTGGCACAGTGGATAGGCCTTGAAAAACTGAACACAGATCACTCGAGAAAACAGGAAGAAGTTGTGTGGAACTGTGAAAAAATTAAGCAAAATATACAAACTGAGTAGTCCATGCGCAAGATAAGCGCCATCAAGGAGGGTGTGAGCTCAGGAGAGCCGCGGTCTCGTGGTTAGCGTGAGCAGCTGCAGAGGGAGAGGTCCTTGGTTCAAGTCGTCCCTCGTGTGAGAAGTTTAATTTTTTATTTTCAGACAATTATCAAAGTTCAGGCACTCACACATAATCAACTTCGCTCTCCAAAATTCCAGGACATGTTCAGATTTGCTTGGACATATGCAGGATTTGACGGTCTACACACGGAAAAATTTGAAAACGTAAAAAACATGTTTTGACAGAGCACAGGGAAAACTGTGCGACTGTGAAACTGTTGCATTCATTTTTTGCAGTTTATGTGACAAAGTCTTATGTTTTCATCACTTTTTGGGAGTGATTATCACATCCACATGAAAACCTAAATCGGGCAAGGTAGAAGAATCTTTTTACCCATTCGCCAAGCGTACAAGTTAGGTGGGTCGACAAAAAATTCCTGTCATGTGACGCACATGCCGTCACCAGTGTCGTATAGAATATATCGGACGTGTTTTTCTGTGGAGGAATCGGTTGACCTACGACCTTGCGATCAAATGTTTTCGGTTCCCATTGGAGAGGCACGTCCTCTCGTCTACTAATCGCACGGTTATGTTTTGCGGCGCGATCGCAAAACACAGACACTAAACTTATTACAGTGAACAGTGACGTCAATGAACGAACGGACAGATCATAACTTCGAGAAAATAAAGAGAGTAAATTTTTCACTCGAGGGAAGACTTGAACGAAGGACCTCTCGCTCCGTAGCTGCTCACGCTAACCACATGACCACGGCGATACTGCGCTTACGTTCTCATTGATGTTGCATATGCTGCACATGGACTACTCAGTTTCTATATTTTTCTTTTTTTTTTCATAGTTCCACACAACTTTTTCTTATTTTGTCGATTGATCTGTGTTCAGTTTTTCAAGGCCTATCCACTGTGCCAACTTATAACTAAATCTGAGAGGGGTGCGATGGGGAGGTTCCCTTGTGAGTATAATATCAGAATGGACTCATTCGAGTGTGGTGACTCCGGGGGAAACGAAAGTCGTCGTCATGCTGTCCCAGCAACTGATGTTAAGGTATGGGACGTCATTCGGTAGATCACACCATCATCCCTGGTTTTTATAGCATGTAATTTTGACTGCAGGTGTTATACATGATGTAACGGGTACAAGAACAGATGTTTTTATGTGTGGTACCTTAATAAGTACACACATCATTGCGTTGGTTGTTTTTTCTCTGCGTCTAACAGTCTTCCCGCAAACATTTCATATAATTTATTGGCTGTTGTTTTCTGCAGAATCGTAACTGCAACACTAAGCAGACAACGCCTGTCAGTATAGACTGACCATTTTGCATCGATTTGTCTACGCTCCAACACCTGACCTGCAGCCCAGGTGAAAATAAGCAGTAACGACTTGCTCTTGTGACCTGTACTTTGAGGTACTAAACAACCTAAAAATTACGACTATTATAGCTGTAATTATTAGTCTGCAAATGTCGTAAATACTGATGTAATATTTCTCAATACACCCTGCTCAGTCACCAACAGAAATATCTGCGCTTCTACCCGTTAAACCCTGTATATCGAGTACGTCTTCGTAGCTGAGTGGTCAGTGTAGATGGCTGCCACTCGGTGGATCCGGGTTCGATTTCCGGCACTGCCAAGGGTTTTCCGTCGGTGGGAGGATTGATACGGGACACATTCCGTCTCGTAATGACAACTGAGGAGCTACTTGAATGAGTAGTAGCAGCCAACAGTCTGGAACGTCAGCAAAACGGCCGAGAGAGCGGTGTGTTGACCACCTGCCCCTCCGTACCGTATCCGCATGACGCCGCAAGGCAGAGGATTACTTGGCGGCCGGTCGACATCCCTTGGGCCATTATGGCCTGGACGAGGAGCTCTATCTGACGTGTTAAGGCTGGTGACTGTGCCCTATCTACGAGGTCTCCATGCCAAACATTTCATCAAGGGAACACAAGATCGCATGTTACTTGTGCTACCTTGACCTACATGTGTACAGGAGGTGTTCGATTATTGCCATGGCCACCACTTTATCCAGATCTCTCTTCCTCTGCAAACATGTGGTTACGAGTTTCTGAGAGACTGTCACGACATCACTCACCAACCACTAGGACTGATGAACTCTGGCGTAGAGTTGACGTAGGATACCCGTGTCTGTCATCTAAGCCCAGTTCGACTTGGTGCGCGGCCGGATTAGAGCGATTGTTGCTGCCAGACTGGGAAGCTCTGTCTACTAAAATTCGCCTCGCTGTTCTTCCGAATGCGATTCAGTAGCTTACCACTGCATCCCCTCGGTCGGGAACTGAAGTGAGATATTACCTGTAATAGACAAGGCTGAAAACAATACATCTACAACAATGGGAACCTACAGTACTAGTATGTGAGGGGACAGTAATGAAGTCAGAAGTGAGTAGTCTGTCAAAATTGTAGGATCAGAAGTAGATGAAATAGGAACAAAGATTTCGACTAGACTATTAGCTGAGCAAACCATCCCATTATTCGTTTGGGGTTAATTAGAGAAACGCCGGCCGCAGTCCGGAACCACGGGACTGCTACGGTCGCAGGTTCGAATCCTGCCTCGGGCATGGATGTGTGTGATGTCCTTAGGTTAGTTAGGTTTAAGTAGTTCTAAGTTCTAGGGGACTGATGACCTAAGACGTTAAGTCCCATAGTGCTCAGAGCCAATTAGAGAAACCACACAGAACAAAAACTATAAACTGCTTATCCATGTCATTTACAGAGAGCTGACAAAAGTCATGGGATAGCGATATGCACATATACAGATGGCGGTACTATCACGTACACAATGTGTAAAAGAGCAGCATCATTTGTATTCGTAGTGGCCGAGCGGTTCTAGGCGCTACAGTCTGGAACCGCGCGACCGCTACGGTCGCAGGTTCGAATCCTGCCTCGGGCATGGATGTGTGTGATGCGCTTAAGCTACTTAGGTTTAAGTAGTTCTAAGTTCTAGGGGACTGATGACCTCAGATGTTAAGTCTCATAGTGCTCAGGGCCATTTCAACCATTTTTTTTTTTCATTTTTATTCAGGTGCTTCATATGAAAAAGTTTCCGACGTGATTATGGCCGCATGACGGGGACTAATAGACTTTGAAAGCGGAATAGTAGTTGGAACTAGGCGCATGGGACATTCAGCTTTACAAATCGTTAGGGAATTCAATATTCCGCGGTCCACACTGTCAAGAGTGAGTGAAGAATATCAAATTTCAGGCATTAACTCTCATCATTGTCTACACAGTTGCCAACGGCCTTCACTTATAGTCCGAGAGCAGCGGCGTATGCATAGAGTGGTCAGTGCTAACACACAAGCAACACTACGTGAAATACCCGCAGAAATCAGTGTGGGACGTACGATGAACGTATCCGTTAGGACAGTGCGGTGAAATTTGGCTTTAGTGAGCCATGGAAGCAGACTACCAACCCGAGTCCTTCTGCTGACAGCACAACATCGCCTGCAGCGCCTCTCCTGGGCTTTTGACCATATCGGTTTGACCCGAGAAAACTGGAAAACCGTGGTCTAGTCAGATGAGTCCAGATTTCAGCTGGTAAGAGCTGACGGTATGGCTAGAGTGTGGCGCAGAGCCCACGAAGCCATGGACCCAAGTTTTCAACAAGGCGCTATGCAAGCTGGTAGTGGATCAATAATGGTTTGGCTACGTTTTTATGGAATGGACTGGATCCTCTGCTCCAACTGGACCGGTAATTCGCTGGAAATGGTTATGTTCGGCTACCCATTACAAGCTATTTGGACTGTTTCTGACCACCTTGTATAAAATAGTACTATGTGGTAAAAATGTTACGGCGTAAAGACAAGCTCTGGCACGCCAGTCGGGAGCGATAGAGAAGAGTGAGAAGACGTCAGCAAATCCCACGCTGACCGACCCATCTCCAGGACGACAACGCGACGCCAGCGGTCCTTATGCGAGGAGGACAGAAGCTCTGCGCCCGACTGGTCGCAGCGCAGTTCAATAGTAGCTTCAGGACTACTTCGCTTGTAATGTCTATGTAACACAGACTTAGGAATTGTTATACTTAAGACATTGCTTATTTAGTATGTCACCCTTTGCTTGCGACACATCTGTGGAATGACAAAGTTAAGTATTGTAATCTTTTCCTTCTGTAATAAAACTAGTTAATACGATTTTTTTGCATGTTTGCCTAGCGTACTGCGTAGGCAGGGTTCCTAGATACACTATATTTGACGACGAGCATGGATACATAATAATTGGCAATGAGTTGAAAAAAGAAGCCAGGGCCTAGGTGCCACTCATTTCTTTTGTCGTGAGCTTTTGTATTTTGTTGGCGCCTTAATTCTACCTTGTCTTTTCTTCGCAGCGGTGTGTTTACATGTCTTAACAGTGTCTTACAGTATTTTTTCTACTCAGTGTTTGCAGGTGGGCGTTGCAGAAATCTTCTTTACTTGTGTGCTTACTTTTATTGCTTGCATTATCTGTTTATCGCATTTGTCTGTTATACAATGAGAAACCCACCTCTCCCATCCCTTGTTCAGGCACCGCAGCTGCAAGCGATAGATGCAACGCAGCTAATACACTCCTGGAAATTGAAATAAGAACACCGTGAATTCATTGTCCCAGGAAGGGTAAACTTTATTGACACATTCCTGGGGTCAGATACATCACATGATCACACTGACAGAACCACAGGCACATAGACACAGGCAACAGAGCATGCACAATGTCGGCACTAGTACAGTGTATATCCACCTTTCGCAGCAATGCAGGCTGCTATTCTCCCATGGAGACGATCGTAGAGATGCTGGATGTAGTCCTGTGGAACGGCTTGCCATGCCATTTCCACCTGGCGCCTCAGTTGGACCAGCGTTCGTGCTGGAAGTGCAGACCGCGTGAGACGACGCTTCATCCAGTCCCAAACATGCTCAATGGGGGACAGATCCGGAGATCTTGCTGGCCAGGGTAGTTGACTTACACCTTCTAGAGCACGTTGGGTGGCACGGGATACATGCGGACGTGCATTGTCCTGTTGGAACAGCAAGTTCCCTTGCCGGTCTAGGAATGCTAGAACGATGGATTCGATGACGGTTTGGATGTACCGTGCACTATTCAGTGTTCCCTCGACGATCACCAGTGGTGTACGGCCAGTGTAGGAGATCGCTCCCCACACCATGATGCCGGGTGTTGGCCCTGTGTGCCTCGGTCGTATGCAGTCCTGATTGTGGCGCTCACCTGCACGGCGCCAAACACACATACGACCATCATTGGCACCAAGGCAGAAGCGACTCTCATCGCTGAAGACGACACGTCTCCATTCGTCCCTCCATTCACGCCTGTCGCGACACCACTGGAGGCGGGCTGTACGATGTTGGGGCGTGAGCGGAAGACGGCCTAACGGTGTGCGGGACCGTAGCCCAGCTTCATGGAGACGGTTGCGAATGGTCCTCGCCGATACCCCAGGAGCAACAGTGTCCCTAATTTGCTGGGAAGTGGCGGTGCGGTCCCCTACGGCACTGCGTAGGATCCTACGGTCTTGGCGTGCATCCGTGCGTCGCTGCGGTCCTGTCCCAGGTCGACGGGCACGTGCACCTTCCGCCGACCACTGGCGACAACATCGATGTACTGTGGAGACCTCACGCCCCACGTGTTGAGCAATTCGGCGGTACGTCCACCCGGCCTCCCGCATGCCCACTATACGCCCTCGCTCAAAGTCCGTCAACTGCACATACGGTTCACGTCCACGCTGTCACGGCATGCTACCAGTGTTAAAGACTGCGATGGAGCTCCGTATGCCACGGCAAACTGGCTGACACTGACGGCGGCGGTGCACAAATGCTGCGCAGCTAGCGCCATTCGACGGCCAACACCGCGGTTCCTGGTGTGTCCGCTGTGCCGTGCGTGTGATCATTGCTTGTACAGCCCTCTCGCAGTGTCCGGAACAAGTATGGTGGGTCTGACACACCGGTGTCAATGTGTTCTTTTTTCCATTTCCAGGAGTGTAGAGATGTCTCAATTTCAGACGCAGCAGATCTCTTCAAATGGTTCAAATGGCTCTGAGCACTATGGGACTCAACTGCTGTGGTCATTAGTCCCCTAGAACTTAGAACTACTTAAACCTAACTAACCTAAGGACATCACACACATCCATGCCCGAGGCAGGATTCGAACCTGCGACCGTAGCAGTCGCACGGTTCCGGACTGCGCGCCTAGAACCGCGAGACCACCGCGGCCGGCAGCAGATCTCTACTAAACACGGTACAGCAGTTACTGACAAGCGCTGCACACCAAACAGAACTACAAGCAATACCTGTAGATCCAAGTTCTATACCGCCTTCTCGCCCGTTTACTGAAAATGAAGAGGAATGGCTCAAAAATGGTTGCAAAAGTATGAAGCCCATGTAATTGCTCACAACGTACCAGGTACTGTGAAACTACATTACTTTTTGTCAATGGTAGGAAGTGCAGTATTTCGCCTCTTTCAGAAATTATTCCGTTGCGCCACTCAGAGTGAACTTCCCTATTATCAGGTTGAAATTGTCTGACAGCCTATCATGACCAAGAAATGGACATGGTGGCAGCTAGGCACCAATTCTTTCATTGCAAGAAAAGGTCCGAACAAACTTATGGCAAGTGGGTTACAGATTTGCGGGGTATGACGAGGAAATACAAATTGAAATGTGCTTGCGGTGCTTTATATACATATGTGATGTTGCATGATGCGATCGTGTACAATGTAACTGATGTCAGACTTAGAGAACAGATTTTGAAACAGTCAGATCCATTATTTCAACGCGTAGTGCGAATACTAGATCAGTACGATTCAGGTGCCGTGTCGACCGATAAATTTGAGCAGCCGCCAATTTGTCGGATTGAGTCGTCTGTTGCTCGCGACCGATCCATTAGGCAGCGACAGCCCGCACGCGCCACGCTGCATAAATAGCTGTCTAAACAAGCAAATAGAACAAGCACAGTGTTACGCTTGTGGCAAGAAAGGTCACGTACAATCCATATGTTTGCAACATAACAAATATAAGAATTCTGCCTGTGGTGTCACCGCCACACACCACACTTGCTAGGTGGTAGCCTTTAAATCGGCCGCGGTCCGTTAGTATACGTCGGATCCGCGTTTCGCCACTATCAGTGATTTCAGACCGAGCGCCGCCACACGGCAGGTCTAGAGATACTTCCTAGCATTCGCCCCAGTTGTACAACCGACTTTGCTAGCGATGGTTCAGTGACAAAATACGCTCTCATTTGCCGAGACGATAGTTAAGCATAGCCTTTAGCTACGTCATTTGCTACGACCTAGCAAGGCGCCATTATCAGTTACTATTGATATTGATTCATGTACCGTCAAGACCGACGTTCTTCATTAATGGATTAAAGTTAAGTATTCCACCAGCTACGTCCGTTTTTCTAAATTCTAATTTCCTTGTCCTGTTCCAGACCTCACGCCAGCCTGCGTGAGCTTAAACGCGTGCCTTTCGGCCTCCTTCTAGTAACACGGTGTTGGCTCTCCTGCCAATCAAAACACTGCCCACTCACAAAAATCTAGTCACAGGTCCCATGTAATCAATGCAGTGCATTCAAAGCCTGCTGCATGCATTAGCAAAACTAGCAAGCAAACAGTTTCTTCACTGTTACGCCAGTCCAACAAATTTTTGTTTATTTGCATGTTAGTGGTGAACGGTGATAATGTTGGATAATGGTGCCTCTCTTACATTGCTGGATCGTAACACATATGAAATGTTAGGCTCCCCACGCCTGTATAAAACTAGTACGCACCTGACGGCTTATAATGGACAAGACATTCCTGTTCACGGAAAATGGACTTTGCCTGCCATGTATTGCTCTCGTACACGAACTGTGACTTTCTCCGCGCTACTATCACGCGATTGTGAGAACATATTTGGCCTTGATTCGTTTGATTTGTTTAGCTTTCACATTCACGACAATGTGTTGTCAGTGACTGCATTCGATGCAAAAGACAGTGTAGCTAGCTTGCTGAAGGAATTCCCTGAAGTCTTTTCTGAAGGTTTAGGCAAGGCTCAAAATTTTGTTGCATATGTTACTATGAAAGACAATACTCAGCCGAAATTTTGCCAGGCCAGAACTGTTCCCATTGCTTTACGGTACAAAGTCGCTGCTGAACTTAAAGAATTGCAAGATACCAGGGGTATTGCGCCCATACAAACTAGTCAATGAGCAAGTCTACTGGTTTTGGTCTCCAAACCTTTAGGTCACATTCACCTCTGTGTTGAATTTAAGTCTACAGACAACCCACAAACTGTGATTGATACCGACCCATTGCCACGCCCAGAGAATCTCATGGGCAAATTAGGCGCTGGCCGTTACTTTTCGAAAATTGATTTGCGCGACGCATATCTTCAAATACCTCTAGATGAAGAATCTCAAACCGTGTGTATTGTGAACACTCATTTGGGCTTGTTTAAATATTTGCGTTTGCTTTTTGGCAGTGCTCCCGCACCCACCATTTTTCAACGGTATTTGGAACAGCTGACTGTTCAAGTACCAAACTGCTCAAGCTATTTGTATGATACTGCCGTAGCAGGTCCTTCACCTGAAGAACACATTGCAAATTTGAGTGCTTTGTTTCGTGTGTTATCTGACGCAGGATTAAAGTGTAGACAGGAAAGTGTGATTTTTTTAAAACTTGAGTTGTAGTATCTTGGTCATGCTATAAACAGTCAATGTGTACATCCTCTTCAGTTACATTTTTAGCCATACATGACCTGCCAGTTCCTCGCAACGTCACAGAATTGCAGTGAGTCTTAGGAAAAATGAACTATTATGTTCTGTTCATACCGAATGCTGCACAAATCACAGCTCCATGACATCGCTTGCGTCGCAAGAACGTCATCTTTGTTTCCACAGATGAGTGCCAAGAAGCTTTTCAAAAACTTGCATTGCTCAGTGATCGATGATGATGTTTGGTTTGTGGGACGCTCAACTGCGCGGTCATCTGCGCCCATACAAAGTCGCAATTCTTACACAGTCCATTTTTTTTTCACAATCCAATATAGACGCTGTCACAAATGATGAAGAAGATGAAATAAAGAGAACACAAACACCCAGTCCCCGGGCAGAGAAAAGACCCAACCCGGCCGGGAATCGAACCCGGGACCCCACGATGCAGAGGTGCCTAGCCACTAGACTCTTTCATCGATGCTTCGTTCACTTTGATCCTGACAAACCAGTTGTGTCGCATGTCGACGCCTCTTCTTACGGAATCGGTGCAGTGCTTTCGTACAGAGTTGGTGATAAAGACAGGCGTATTGTTGTCCAAAGCTCAGTGTAACCATTCACAAATAGTCCGCCACGGTAGCCGAGTGGTCAGCGCGACAGAACGCCATGCAAAGGGGCTCGGATTCGATTCCCGGCTGGGTCGGAGATTTTCTCCGCTCAGGGACTGGGTGTTACGTTGTCCTCATCATCATCATCTCATCTCTATCGACCACAAGTCGCCGAAGTGGCGTCACTAAAAAGACTTGCACCAGGCGACTGGTCTACCCGACGGGAGGCCCTAGCCACACGACGTTCCATTTCATTATCATTCACAAATAGAGAAAGTGGCATTGGCTATCGTGTATGTTGTCACCAAATTCCACCACTATTTGTACTGCAGAAAATTCTACTTAGTAACAAATCACAAGCCATTGCAGGCCTTGTTTCAGCCGAAGAAGCCGGTTCCTGTACGTACTGCCAAAAATTACAACGATGGGCTTTGTTGTTGTATCAATACCAATACGAGATTGTGTATCGTCCGAGAGCTCAACATGGTAATGCGGACGCACTTTTACGTCTTCCGATTGACCCTGATACAGACTTTGACGCATCTATTGCATCTTGTTGTCACATCGATGCTCAGGATCCTGAATTGCTTCAATCCTTTCCTCTGAACTATAGGAAAATGGCACAGGCCACGGAAGCTGATTCAGATTTGAACATTTTGCTAAAATACATTCGGACATCTTGGCTTCGTTCTTTGCACAGCATAAAGAACTCTGTAGTGCGCCGATACTTTGCATGTCGGCATAGCCTCGCAATACAGAAAAGTGTGATTGTTGTTCAAAATGACATTGGACAGTCATGTGTGTTGATCCCCAAAGCTTTGCAAAAAGAAGTGTTGCAGTTACTTCACCAAGGTCGCTGGGGGATTGTTCGTACGAAACAGCGCGACGACACTGTATTTGGAGGGGTATGGACACCCACATAGAACAGATGACGTCAGTGTCACGCGTGTGCGGAAAATCAGTCCGCTCCGCAACAAAACTTATTCGCTTGGCCTAAGTCTCAATCACCATGGCAACGTGTCCACATAGACGTTGCGGGGCCTTTTTGGAACACTCGTTGGTTAATTATGGTTGACTCTTATAGCAAGTTTCCTTTTGCTGTCCCAATGAACTTGACAGCGTCACGTAGCACAGTTCAGGCGTTGTCCTCTATTTTCTGCCTCGAAGGTTTTCCTGAAGTCACAGTGTCGGACAACGGCCATCAGTTCAAGTCAAATGAATTTGAAACATTCTGTGAACGCAATGGCATACAGCATCTAACTAGTGCACCGTTCCATCCACAGGCAAACGGGAAGCGGAACGTTTTGTCAGAACATTCAAGCAGCAGATGGTCAAACTTCGCACCGCACTCACGAGGGATCAATCATTGCAACTGTTTCTCGCCTTCTGTCGTTCGCATCAACGAGATGGACCATCGCCCGCGGAATTGCTTCACGACCGCCGCTATCGGGCACTTCTCCACCTGCTCCACTCTCCTCAGCAGAAGGAAGGCCGCAAGTATCGCTTCGCGCCGCATGATTTGTGTTTTCAGTTTTTTTTTTTTTTAGCGGCAGCAGACGGTGGGCGCGAGGCAAGATCCTTCGTCGAATTAGCGCATGCATGTATCTCATTCACATCACAATCAAATTCGCCACTATCATGTGTACGGTGATCCTTCTGTATCTCTTCCCCCAGATTCACGGATCCCGAAGACAGCACAGCCACGTCAGCCGCCAGAGGGTGTCATCACGACACCGCGGGATGACCCCATGAAGAAGCAGCTTTCGCCTCCTCTCGTCCTATCGATGAAGCTGGATCCGCCAATGCCGCAGCAGCCGACGCCTTATACATCGTGGTATGGGCCGCAGGAGGTGGATGCGTACCATTCTGGGCGTTTTCCGCAGGACATTTCCACCAGAGCGAAGGCAGGACGTCCCCTGCAGCCGCAACTTCCGGCCCATCGCAGCGTCCATGTCCCGCCTCCCCTCCCGTTGTCATGCTCCTTTTACGACTACGGTCCGTCGCTTTGGGGGGGGGGGGGGGGAAGGGAGGAAGGGTCGGGAACGATAGAGAAGAGATAGCTGTGAGAAGACGTCAGCTAATCGCACGCTGATCCACCCGTCTCCAGGACGACAACGCGCAGCAGGACGTAAGCGCCGCGCCCGACTGGTCGGGACCCAGTTCGATAGTAGCTTCAAAAGTAATGACTTGGATAGAAGTGTCAACGTTCGTTACTTCGCTTGTACTGTCCCGGGGACTGGGTGTTTGTGTTGTCCTCATCATTTCATCATCATCATCATTTGAGACTGTGGCTACATTGGACTGTAAAAATTGGGACTTTGTACGGATGCTGATGACTGCGCAGTTGAGCTAACCCCAAACCAAACATCATCATCATCATCATCGCTTGTACTGTCTATGTAGCACAGACTTAGGAACTGTTATACTGAAGATATTGCTTATTTAGTATGTCGCCCTTTGCTTGCGACGCATCTGTGTAATTGACAAAGTTAAGTATTGCAGTCTTTTCCTTTTGTATTAAAACTAATTAATACGATTTGTTTGCATGTTTGTCTAGCGTACAGTGTAGGCAGGTTTCCTAGAGACCCCATATTTGACGACGAGCATGGAGACATAATAAAAACGGATTGCCTTTTTATACAGTGTTATAAGTCAACAAAAAATCTAAGTACTTGTATAAACCAGGACTCACGGTAAAAATGAATACTAAACTGCTGCAAAACTGTGTGCTGTGATGAATGAACGCTTAAAAAAAAGATATAATCGTATTTAGGAAAAATACTACAGCAAAACAGTGGGCTACGACCACTATGTACCTAATACATAAATACACCTGGTATGTGTTCGATATTCGATAGAAGATTATTGCAAAGCATTTGCATCATACTGATTCCAGTGAGAATCATTTCCCAGAAAACACTACAGAGTTAATAAGTACTAAATTACATAATAATATAACTCACTGATGACTAGCTGGTAGACTTAATTGCAGGAGTTATATAGTCTGCACTTCGGATACATCATTAATATGTGAAATCTGATTTATGTTATTCAGTCGGGGACTTCAGATTCAATTAAATGGTCAACTGCAGTGTTTGTTTTTTGCGTTATCCCTCGACATCAGAGGAAACAGCGAAGAAAAGATTAAGAAACTAATAGCTCTGGGGCGTTTTAGGACGAACAAACTTATCGAGATCTGTTTGAGTATAGTAATATAAAAAGCCACGGAGGTTTCGTTATTTGAATCGCTAATGTTGTCCGTCTTGTATGGATTCGAGATTTGACTGTCAAGACAAATAAGGAAATCAGCGTCGATGTCTTTGAAGGGCTGTAATGGCACAGAATGCAACGGGAGTGTTGGACTGAATCCCAAACTCAAAACGCCAGTCGTCCAAAGGAATGTTAGCTTTTAACATCTCGCCAGTCGCGGTCAGCAGAGTATTAGCTCAGTTGAAGACTGTGGCGGACGGATTTGACCGTGGCGTTATCAAATGAAACGTCCTAGCATTCTTGTCATCCAGCAACTGAACATCAAGAAAAGTCTTTCTTTCCATATTTGTGGTAAATAACTTCAGAACTATATTATACTGCTGCTACAGCGCATTCCAGGCAGAAGACAGTTCTGTATCGTGTCTGTGGCTTCATTCCAATCGCTGTCTTATGTGTGATTAATCCAATTTATTTTTCACACCATAGGTCCACTATAACACTGACAATCAATTTCGAAATATGTACTATAGGTAGAAAATAACAGTTAAAAAGTTGAATAATAATAATAATAATAATAATAATAATAATAATAATAATAATCAATATACTCAACATTAGATGTAAATTTCAGTTACAAGTTATAAACTGGGAGTGGGGAATGTGATGGCCACGGCTTTTGTCAGAAACCATCACAACGCTCGCCTGGAATTATACAAGCAAACCTTGGAAAATACAATTCAAGGATGGCTATTCAAACAGTGGTCCTAAATCCTCATTACAAAAGCATTTTCTCTGAATTTCGATAATTTTAGCAAGTTCCAGTAAAATGAGCAGAACAGTCGCTTCTAAAGTTGTATCATATTCATCTAATTTTTATCATTTCGGCAGGTTCTCGATAAAAATACTGAATAAAAAACTGAGTTTCTCTGTTCATACTTTAATCTGCTGGAAGCATCTGAGGAAAGGCAACGTTTCGTTTTCTGAATTTTATTTTCTATAAATCTTTATGTTTGAAATTATTTTACTCTTTTGTATTACACCAACATGATATTAAGCATCTGTACTTCAAAAGCTAAATATTAGAAGTATTTATTTTAGAGCATTTTTCGTAAGTTGAATTATTCAGAAACTCACAACACACCTCTATTACAACATGAAATAAAAACGTTCCGGACGAATACATGTGGCACCAGAGAGGAATAAATTGGAAGAAGCTGTCGGTTTGCTACTTTCTTTCGAATTTCATTGCATTAATACTGTAGACATAAGGAAGAGCTCCAATGTGGGAAATATGGTAATCTTGACTCAGTGCAAGTACGTACCAGATATATTAGTGTTCAAATATGGAAATTTTCTTTCTAGTCACTAACTAAATCAGTAGTTTTTGGAAATTCAGGTCTTCGTACAGGAACCATTGGCTTCTTCTTGCAAGTGGAGTATTTCAAAAATTATCTAACTGAAACTTCACGTACATAGTAACAGATATGCGACACAGTGTACGTTCAGCAAAATCAGTTGTAATCTGTATTGATTTGTGCTGTGTCTAGACAAGACAGTCTAGACACAAGGGAGGTAGCCGAAAGGGCACGCGTCAACTCAAGCCGTCTTGCGTTAAGTCTGGAACAGGATACGTTATGAATGCTATAAAGAAAAGAACGGAGCTTCTCGTATACTTAACTTTTATTCACTTCTGCGGTACATCGCTCTTGATAATACAAGTGAGACTCTCTCCAGATATGGTTAATGGCGCCTTGCTAGGTCGTAGCCATGGACTTAGCTGAAGGCTATTCTAACTGTCTCTCGGCAAATGAGAGAAAGGCTTCGTACGTGTAGTCGCTAGCAATGTCGTCCGTACAACTGGGGCGAGTGCTAGTAAGTCTCTCGAGACCTGCCGTGTGGTGGCGCTCGGTCTGCGATCCTGACAGTGGCGACACGCGGGTCCGACATGTACTAATGGACCGCGGCCGATTTAAGCTACCACCTAGCAAGTGTGGTGTCTGGCGGTGACACCACAATTTGCAACACCTAGGCTGCGTATGATCCAGGATTGCGATTAAAATGATACATATATGTATTAGAATAAATTCGCTGGTCGTTCCGGCCAATCTCAGTCACCGAAGGAGCTCGCCTTCGATCTTACTAGAAAAAAAGGGATAACTGTGGTGCGTTATTTTTCATTTGGTGGTGTTGATGCTAGATAAAGATATACTCTTAGCCTTCTGTTGTCGGCGATTATATACATCATTTTGACCAGTACTGTGGGACTTAACTTCTGAGGTCATCAGTCCCCTAGAACTGAGAACTACTTAAACCTAACTAACCTAAGGACATCACATACATCCATGCCCGAGGCAGGATTCGAACCTGCGACCGTAGCGGCCGCGCGGTTCCAGACTGAAGCGCCTAGAACCGCTCGGCCACACCAGCCGGCTGTAAAACAAATGATTTCAATCTTTACGACCGATGCTGCCATTTGTTTTAGTATTAATTGATTAGTGACGAGTCTAGTCGCAAGTACGCCACCTTTAGTACAGCAAGTACTTTTATGTGGTAGGGGACTCGCTTCCTGCTACCTTTGTGTTGGGCGCCAAACTGATGTGGTGAACACAACAGAGTCTCAGAGTCTAAAAGTGAAAAAACCGAGCGCTCACTTTCAGCCTCAGAGTGGAGGATAAATCATGTGGATAACAAGCGTCTGGACTCAGAGTAAAAGCTGAGATACGTATGAATCGTTCACTCGGAGCGGTGGTTGACGGAAATAACTTGATTCGATAAAAATGGAAAGACGGTGTATGACTTCGAACCAATATTCATTTGTTTCCTTACTCTACCAACCTTAGACTTCCACACTATATGCAGTGAATACGTTCATTGAACATATTTCAGTAACAAACTCAATTACGCGTTGTATTTCTGGGTACGTTAACTCGAAGTTTTGCGTGTAATTTTGTTTACGAGTACGTCGATGCCTTACCTGTGCTGGGTAAGGCTGACTAGGTTGGCCGATCTTAAAAAGCTGCAGGTTTCGATCGAGACCATTCGACTTCTATCTGTACGGCTACTCCCGTCAGTTACGAAGCCGAGAGACTTCTTACAGTGAAGAAATCGTACGTGTATAGTATCATCCTACCCTACCGAGTGTGTACTTGCACTGCATTTTTAATTAATTTTCTGATCAATTGTCCCGTGTTAGCGGCCTGTAGACAGTTATATCTGCACCGAATGGGAAAAATAATTAAATTTACTGGAGACAATGAAGAAATATTTGTCACAGGTTTTAAGGTTAGGAGAGGGTGGACATTCAATCCTTAGTTCCTTCAGAATTGTTGCTAGAAGGGAACATAAGGGATCGAGAGCATTTCTCGAGACGTGAGTGGCTGTGGGTATGCAGATTGCATTGAAGTCAGGTGCGGCGGCCACAAATATCTGGCCAGGTGCCGTGGGGCAATCTCCTAAAAGCTCTGCCCCACCCCAGCGTGCCGGGTCTAGGGTCGCTACTGCACCAGCTAAGCGAGATCGCCACCGCTGGCGATGAATAGGCGTTGCTTTTGCCACTGAAGACGTCTCAGGTATCATCTCTTTTAGTTCACCATTCGGATCCTCAGGTCCAATGCAATTGTTCAGCAGTTCGCGAATCGATCACGTTTTCGCAGGTCACTTCATAATTTCACTGACGAATTGGCATTGCCTACTTGTACATAGCACGGTTCCTCTTCTCAGGGGTCTCGAAACCTTATGTTATGCTCACGTTCAACTTTTTTCTGAAAAAAATCATTTTTTCTTACAAATCTTTATCAACAAAAAAGTACACATTTAAGTACTACATAAATAATGTTTCGACAGTGAACTGATGAGCCTAATTACCACAAACTGGCGCTCAAAATACCTCGACGCGGATTGCTCAGCTAAATGTTTCTCAGGACTGAAGGTGAAGGATAGCTCTGCAATCAAAATGGAAGTATGTACATTATCAGAATTAAATTCTCTACGGTGTGAAACTCGAAAATCAAACATCCTGAATTGCATTTCAAAATGGCGGGCATCTGGAAATGAGGCTAGTGAAAATAGACCTATTTTCTTGTCTTTAAATCTAAATAAATAAGAAACATTTTGAAAAATGTGTTGTTTTTTGAAGTTCGCATCAAAATTATAAGTGTCTGTTTTATTAAATCCAAAACGACGTCCAATTTTACCGAGTAGCTTTTCTTTAATCATGCGAACCAGTTTACAAAAAGCTGTCTCAAGTAATACGCGTTCAAAGCTTTGAATTCGATTTTTGTGTATATAACTTTAAAATATTTCAGCTTACCATTAATCTGCTAATCCTGGGCCATACAGTAAACTTTCCTATTCTTCGAAGATGTAGTTTTCTATAACGCGAGGCTCTCTAGCCTCTGTAATCTGGACGAAGCTCTGGAACGAGTGGTTTTCCGAACGCTTGAGCCGTTTCTCGTCCCTTTTAGGGCGAATGAGCAAGCCGTGGTGCCGATAACGACTCCCATGACTTTCACGTTATACAGGACATCCTTAAATACGTCGTTAAAATGACGCAAGCCTGTCTGTTAGGAATTTTGACGACTTTGACACACTAAAACATGTGTTTTGAAGCGTAAGTCCAAATTAATGAATTCAGTGCTTCATTGTTGTTCTGCGTATAGCGTCCAAAGCATCTCTTCATCAAATCATTGTCAGTCAGATGTTTGTACACGTTAGCAACAGCTTTAATAACTTCACTACTCATTGGTACCTTGTGATCAAAAGAATCCACTGTCCCATACGTCTCAGCCTTCTTCCATTTACACTTACTTTCAAGACAGTAATCGTGCTGCGGATTGTCATTCGTTGAACTCCTGTGATGAAGTGTCGCCATAACAGCTTTTGTCACCTCAATTTTGTCGAATGTATATACTTGAGACGTGTGGTGGCCAATCACAACACTTATTTCGATATTTTCTTAGATCTAGAACGTTACAATAGCTTTACAGAGAAAGAGACATCGATCGGAGTCGCAAATGGTCCAAGCGCTAAGAGGGGCTAGAGTGGGCGTACGTGAGCTTCCCATTGAAACGTGAGTTTCAGAGATAAAGAATAATTTCACAACAAAATCCTTTTGTTTACACATTCTTAAGTCTATAATGAGTCAAAATACGCCAAAAAGGTGTTTTGAAACCTCGAGACTGGAAAACCCCCGAACTACGCATACAGAAATTGCCGAATGTCGGGAATATTTTGTGCCGCCTCTCATTTCTTTCTGATTCTATTTCACCGCGGGACATAAAGTCAGAATTTTTCAAGCAGTGTATTTATTCTAAGCCGACTGTTTGTAATGGAAACGTTCTTGTAAAAAGAACAATGCAGCGGTTTCTATTTCTACATTCTATAATTAATACCTGCGTGAAAACCGATGAAGTTAGAAAAATTTCATCAACACTGCCTGACAGAAACTTGAAACACTCGTAGACAGGGTCGGATGTCAGTATAACTTCGTGCACATACAAACCGTCGGTGGAGTTGAAAATGATTGAAGTTACAATTCTCTGTGACAGGAAGACCACCAGAGTGCACTACTGTTGTGCGTGTTTTGTGTTGTGCTAGGGCAACTAAGGGACATGAACAGCGTCAGATGTTGAGGACACGAAGATGCCGCGTACACGTGTGAGACAGCGTTATCAGTACCTGAGAGAGTTTGAAAGAGGCCTCATCACGCCCCTCCAGTTGTCCGGCTGGTCGAATCGTGCAATATCCAGATTAGAGGGGCATACGGATGTGACAATGGTTCGATTTTGGACTGCATGGGTACGTGAGGCCAGGCGTACTTGTTTTCAAGGTTCCGATCGACCACGTCAGAGTATCACAAGGGAGGATCACCGTATTATGGACTATCTTCACCTTAACCCCTTCGCAGAACAAGTACTGGGCTCCCTACAACATCCTGGGCCACTCTGGGCCATTTTCAACAGTATAATGCCCGCACACACGTAGCAAGCGTCGATGAACTGTTAAGATATTTCGGTGGCCAGCAAGATCTCCTGATCTGTTCCCAAGAGAATACATGTGGCAGCAGCTCGGACGCCAACTCTGCCCCAGTCACAGAATGCGGAATACCAAGGACCGGTTAAAACTATTCTGCGCTAGTTTGCCTCAGGTGAGGATACGACGGTTTTATGTTACCCATACCAACAAAATCAGTGGATGCATTCAGGTAGAGGAATTCCAACGTCATACTGATAAGTGGACTCATACTACCCAGTTCTTTATAAATTTCACTCAATTTTTGTAATTACCGAAATAACGTCACGTACTCTTTCAGCTGGTGAAGTTTCATTTCGTTTCCTTTTGTCGCCAGGCAGTATGTTTTACCCCATGTACTGTTTTCACGTACAGCAGATTCCTGATTATTTCAAGTGATCGGAACCCAAACAACTTCGAGTCACCCAAAATTTAGGAGAAATTGGAACTTTAAAAAAGACGCAATATGTACATACATATTAAATGAAATAGGGAATTCTTCATTGTTTAAGGAATTGATATGTAATAGCTGTATAGCAATAATGAACATTCGTTAAATTACATAACGAAAAGTTGTTATATAAATGTAAATACATGTAACATTATAAACAATAGTTAAATAACTTGCGAAGTTAAAAATCAAAATTATTGGTGGTTAAAGAATTCAGTGATGTTTTTGTGTATGATGGATAAAAGGCTCTGAAAAGTTGCGTAGGTTCTGGGACTTTCCGTACACAAATAACACTGACACTCCTCAATCTCACGGCACTTTCAAGTGCTGTGAAATCTTTCGTTGTAATTGCTCTGTAGCAATTTTTTCGTCAACAGTCTGCTTCTCATAATGGTCTCGTCGCCAACAATATTTTTCGACATATCTAGCAGCACTTCGTCATTCAGTGCGAATTATACAACACCTACCTGAATCCCAGTTTTGGCGTCTTTCTAAGTAACTTCATCAAGTTCAGGAACATTGTTTTCCAAATTTGTAAGAGGGCTATCCGATACTGTCAATTTCTACATTTATAAGTCTACAAAATCATTACACGATGATTTTAAACCGTTTCCTCGAACTGCTTTCCAAGCTTCAGCAGCCTGGTATATGGCACGCTTGATTTTTATTGGTTCAATACGTTCTTGAGAAGCTATGTCGTCTATGTGGTACAGAAGCAATTCTTGAAGCACCAGTTTCCAACAATTCTGTTTCCACTCCATAATCTATGGGTTGAATTAGGCTTGCAACGCTGGATGGGAGAAAATTCTGAATTATCTCCCCACCTTTCAGCTAATTTCCCTCTGGGTCAAATGGACCGTTATCTGAGAAGTACGGCGAACCCAGCGTTACACCAATCACGAAAGAGATCTGCAGTCAACCGTGCTCTCCGACGATTTTTGAAGTAAACAGGAAGACTTTCGATGGCAATTTTGTCCAGCCTTCTTGGATTGACACATTTACCAGTGACCATAGGTGGTAAGCTATGAGGGCCTGAAGCATTAGCACACGTCGTTACAGTCAACTCTCCTTCATTATTTTCGGTACCCATGGCATCTGTGACACTTTGAAAAGCTAAGGTTGTGATGTGTAACGTTTTAAAATTTATATATTTCTCGTCAGCACTATACAGATCATCAAATCTTCACCAAGAGAAAAGCTGGAGCGCCATCTCCTGATAACTTTCAGCTCAACAATTGTGAATGTCGTACCACGCTGCAATTTTTCCACCTATCCAGGCAACAATCATCTACCAGCTTTCACATCATTGTACGTTTCAGAGTGTACCTTCTCCTTAGCGATAACTATGGAGCGCAAAATGCACATACCTCTACAACGCTGCAGTTAGAACCAGGCATGAATGGTTTCATGTGTTCTTGGGAAATTCGGCTATTTCTTGCATATTTTATCGACAAGAACGGACGATAAATGTTCTTGAGGAACTTCAGTTTTTTTCTCTTTCTTCTCCAGACACCAACAACTGTAGCTCATACACAATGCTCACTAGCAACTGGATACAGTTCCTCGCTACTATCAGTGCTTTCTATTCATTTTAATTTCTTCTGAAGCGAAACCTTTACGCGTTTATATTTTAACTTTATGATATTTTGGGTCATCATAACGTTTGGCAGGACATGCTGGTAAACAATGAAAACTGAAATACGAAACAATAACGATTTTCTTGTTTTGTCGCAAATACAGATATTGGCTCTTACAAATGTGGCAAGAGAGCAACTAGTAACACCTTCTATTGCAACACAAGATAGTATTTACTCACAAATGAGATATAACTAAGGTCTTGTATTTAAAACTGAACTAAATGGATGATAACGAATACTTTGATATCACTAAAGGCATCAGACGGACTCACGAAAAAGCTGAATTTCCGGTAGAACTTCATTAGCTTACTGTAATCTTCACATAATTGATATGGCACTAAATTCCGAGAAACCTCTGATAATCGGAAGACGAAAATTCTCCCCTACAACACTGAATAAAGGGAAGCTCTGATATTTTGTATTCGGCTAGAGTTCTATTGCATTGCAACATATGTACGCTTGCAGTGCTGTGTCTGAGACACTGCGCTGACGTTCAACAGCTACATTCAATTACGAATGAAAATGAAAATTTATTTCGGACCGGGGCTCGAGCCCGGATTTCCCGCTTATCGCTAGCGGTCACCTCACCAACATCGGCTAACGGAGAACACTTCCTGGAGCGGTCCAAAAATGGACATTTAGCATACTATTATTCAAAGTTTCTTGCAGGGGCTCGGTGGGTGCTGGTGGGCACTGGCGCCTTTAACTGCCACCAGAAGAGTCGTTGTTTGCAGACATTGTGTGGTATCGACCTGACTGTCGCATGTCAGAGATCTTTCTTGTTAGTCTTCCCTAAAACGGTTGACACATAGTGGAAGAATTGCAGCGTAGGTATTAGAAGCGTTTGTAGAAAAGCTGCAGCTCCCCAGTATCCTACTAATTAACTGACATCTGCGATTTGATTTATCCACAGCTGCAACCATGTATCATTACACTGCATATGCCTGCAGTTGATGCTCTCTAACATTTGTATAACATGACTGACTGCAGTCGTGGTTCTTCAATATTGTAGTCAAACTATTCTACACTCCTGGAAATTGAAATAAGAACACCGTGAATTCATTGTCCCAGGAAGGGGAAACTTTATTGACACATTCCTGGGGTCAGATACATCACATGATCACACTGACAGAACCACAGGCACATAGACACAGGCAACAGAGCATGCACAATGTCGGCACTAGTACAGTGTATATCCACCTTTCGCAGCAATGCAGGCTGCTATTCTCCCATGGAGACGATCGTAGAGATGCTGGATGTAGTCCTGTGGAACGGCTTGCCATGCCATTTCCACCTGGCGCCTCAGTTGGACCAGCGTTCGTGCTGGACGTGCAGACCGCGTGAGACGACGCTTCATCCAGTCCCAAACATGCTCAATGGGGGACAGATCCGGAGATCTTGCTGGCCAGGGTAGTTGACTTACACCTTCTAGAGCACGTTGGGTGGCACGGGATACATGCGGACGTGCATTGTCCTGTTGGAACAGCAAGTTCCCTTGCCGGTCTAGGAATGGTAGAACGATGGGTTCGATGACGGTTTGGATGTACCGTGCACTATTCAGTGTCCCCTCGACGATCACCAGTGGTGTACGGCCAGTGTAGGAGATCGCTCCCCACACCATGATGCCGGGTGTTGGCCCTGTGTGCCTCGGTCGTATGCAGTCCTGATTGTGGCGCTCACCTGCACGGCGCCAAACACGCATACGACCATCAGTGGCACCAAGGCAGAAGCGACTCTCATCGCTGAAGACGACACATCTCCATTCGTCCCTCCATTCACGCCTGTCGCGACACCACTGGAGGCGGGCTGCACGATGTTGGGGCGTGAGCGGAAGACGGCCTAACGGTGTGCGGGACCGTAGCCCAGCTTCATCGAGACGGTTGCGAATGGTCCTCGCCGATACCCCAGGAGCAACAGTGTCCCTAATTTGCTGGGAAGTGGCGGTGCGGTCCCCTACGGCACTGCGTAGGATCCTACGGTCTTGGCGTGCATCTGTGCGTCGCTGCGGTCCGGTCCCAGGTCGACGGGCACGTGCACCTTCCGCCGACCACTGGCGACAACATCGATGTACTGTGGAGACCTCACGCCCCACGTGTTGAGCAATTCGGCGGTACGTCCACCCGGCCTCCCGCATGCCCACTATACGCCCTCGCTCAAAGTCCGTCAACTGCACATACGGTTCACGTCCACGCTGTCGCGGCATGCTACCAGTGTTAAAGACTGCGATGGAGCTCCGTATGCCACGGCAAACTGGCTGACACTGACGGCGGCGGTGCACAAATGCTGCGCAGCTAGCGCCATTCGACGGCCAACACCGCGGTTCCTGGTGTGTCCGCTGTGCCGTGCGTGTGATCATTGCGTGTACAGCCCTCTCGCAGTGTCCGGAGCAAGTATGGTGGGTCTGACACACCGGTGTCAATGTGTTCTTTTTTCCATTTCCAGGAGTGTATTTTATTACATTTTGTGCATTTACATTTCTCTACATTTAAATCCAGTGACCGATTTTTGCTATGAACTGATAACATTTTCAGGTTGTTATTAGGTGTTTGTGACTAGCACAACACAGTAGTATATTTGGTGCAGCCAGAAAAATTTCAAAGAGCTTTCGCGGGAACACCAGAGGCAGAGATCAATACCCAAATGGAATTCCAGCGAGAATGAACCACTGATGGTGCAGCACCAAATGCAGAAGCTATAGCGACACCCTGAATTAGCAACGTAGCACAATGACATCATGACTATGGTGAGATATCATAATAATGATGAAACTGTCACAAGAAAGCTTAAGTCAGACACAAAAGTGACTATGCAGTATACTGACAAGGCCGAAACACCGTCTAAAAGGTGACGTTGTGAAATCCTGAAGCAACCAAGAGAACTGGTAAAACGAGAAACACTGGGCGAATGATGTCATTGCCACCCCATAGCAGAGTACACGAGCTCCTCGTGTTTAAATATTACTTCCAGTCTGCTGCAGTTCTATTCAGTCGGAAGCCGTCCTATCGAGAGGGGAGCCCTATGCCTTCCATCTTCCATGTAGCACCAAGTCCTGTTTGAAGTGGCTTGGTCACTGTGAGCTGCAGTGCTGACTGCTGAGTCAAGACCGAAACTGTGGCCTGCACCATCCTGGGGGCCTTGCTAATGGGGTCTGGGAGCAATTCGTCATCTGCCGCTGCTGCTGCTCACCTTAGTTCCCGTGGCAGACTTTAATGGTGCCAGTTTCTCTCTGACAAGGGAACCTCCCCTTCGCACCCCCCTCAGATTTAGTTATAAGTTGGCACAGTGGATAGGCCTCGAAAAACTGAACACAGATCAATCGAGAAAACAGGAAGAAGTTGTGGGGAACGATGAAAAAAATAAGCAAAATATACAAACTGAGTAGTCCATGCGCAAGATATGCAACACCAAGGGAAGTGTAAACGCAGGAGCGCCGTGGTCCCGTGGTTAGCGTGAGCAGCTGTGGAACGAAAGGTTATAGGTTCAATTCCCCCTCGAGCGAAAAGTTTACTTTCATTATTTTTGCAAAGTTATGATCTGTCCGTTCGTTGATTGACGTCTCTGTTCACTGTAATAAGTTTAGTGTCTGTGTTTTGCGACCGCACCGCAAAACCGTGCGATTATTATTGAACTCGCGAGCTATATTTGCTGGATTCATATTGCCCACGGAATACATCTCACGTATTTAATGCACTCTCGCCCAAAGTATCGAACAGTCAACTTCCAGCCTGGGAGCCTCGTTACCAAGAATACTCTCTCTTCCGTGCGCTGTAGTCGACTGACGTCGTACGTTTCGATGTTTGTTTAGGTGTAGCGTCCCCATACTACGGCGCACTTACCTCGCATCGGACGGACAGATAATAATTGTCTGAAAATAAAAAATTAAACTTTTCACTCGAGGGAAGACTTGAACCAAGGACCTCTCGTTCCGCAGCTACTCACGCTAACCACGGAACCACGGCGCTGCTGAGCTGACACTGCCCTTGATGTTGCATATCTTGCGCATGGACTACTCAGTTTGTATATTTTGCTTATTTTTTCATAGTTGCACACAACTTCTTCCTGTTTTATCCATTGATCTGTGTTCAGTTTTTCAAGGCCTATCCTCTGTGTCAACTTATAACTAAATCTGAGGAGGGTGCGATGGGGACGTTCCCTTGTGAGAGGTGCCTATGGCACCTGGATGCCTTCAAGAACTTTGAGCAGAGCTGGTAGACGCTCTTCCTGTATACAGTCTACGACAGGTTGATGGGTACTTCTCCGGGAAGCTGCTGGCCACCTTGGGTAGTGCAGACAGTGACGCATGCTAACTCCACGGAGCAACAGCCTAGTGACGACATTGCTGCTGACACCGCCAGCTCCGTTACCCCTGGTTGGTTGGTTGGTTGGTTGTGGGGATTAAAGGGACCAGACTGCGACGGTCATTTACCCCTGTGGCTAGAGGCCACACCCCGGTTAACATATACTGGGTGGACACTTTCAGCTTGCTCTCTCACCAGTGCTGGGTGTCTGAATGTGGATACACCAACTGTTACGTTTTGTAGGCAATAAATGTTTAATATTGTAATAGTGTTATATCAACCGTAAGTGCGGTGGTTCAATTTAACTTCCCCCTGAACCGAAGCTCTTTCTGGTACATTCACGATCTTCTGTCTATGGTAACTTGGAGCCTGGCAAAACATTTGCATTCCAGTCAAAAGTTTTGCTAATTATCTCAAATCAGTGACACTGAATTCACCTCGATTCATGCCTTTTACGATATTAAATACGAGGCTCGACAGCAGCTGTGGTTGACTGTTACTTATTTCTGTATCATCAAATTTTTCTGTGAAAAGCTAATTGAAGCGATAGAGTTCCTTGATTTTCATCTGCAAAGGAAGTTTTCGAGTTTAGCTGTTATTTTTCTTTCTTGGTGTCTATGACATCAAAAGGAGTCTGGACCCTAACAGTGCTCTACAGATAACCTTCATACTTTTTTCTAATTTTCTCGTGTCTTCAGGATTTAGTAGAGGGCCTGTGATAGGACTCTGCCACTCTGATGACCCGATTCATTTATGGTTGAAAAACGTCTTTCAACTAAACTTGATTTATTTTGTGCTGATCCGGTTTATGAACCTCCCTAGTATTTTTGAGATATTAGGGTTGGGGACCGGTGGGTCACTGACATGTTTAACGTTTTATGGGATGATATTTTTGAGGTAGAAGGGCAGCTGTTTGCCTGAAATTCTGTGAGCAATGCCTTTCAATGTTTATCTCTACAATTAAATATTTCTGCCTCTAGAGTAAGATGCGACACGTTGGCCTGTCTCAGAATTTTATTGAGAAAGTAGACTCTTACGAATGTTGTATAATTCTCTGTACTTTGTTAATCATTATAGATTAACAAGATGTCAGTGGTACCGTATCACAGTTACTGTTCTCTACGTTTTCACCAGATTCAATGAGATAGAGGTCACAAACATTTTCGCATGGGATGTAATTCCCTTTACCTCTGACAGCAGAGTTCGATATAGGCTCAATGGAACACTCCGTCAGATAAACAGTGAAAACCTTGCGTCATTAAGAAAATCAAGCAATTTATTGTCGTTTTTGCTATTCTTCTTTGTTTCCTGACATCCCGACAGCTCACGTTCAGTTTCAATATTCTTCTGGATTGATTAATGGGCGACTGTCACGAGTGAGTTACTGACATACGACATCCTACAACAGCTGAATGAAAGACATGCTTGATGAATAGACAGGCTGAATACGAAATAATATCTATAATACAAACAACATGCCAAGAATATTTCTGCAATATGTTGTTATGAATTTTCTAGTTGTAATAAATTTTGAAGAATACGTTAAAGGAAGAGAACAGTTTCGAAGGAGCGTAAGATTGCCGTCTGAAGTCCAGTCGACGACGAAGTTGTTAGAGACGAAGTGCTTGAACAAATTAGGGAAGCATGGAGAAGAAAATAGACCGCGCCTTTTTTAAAGAAACCATACCGGAATTTGTCGGAAAGTCAAAGAGCTTGTCATGCAGTCCACTACTGGACCACTGTCCCATCAGAATGCCTAACAAATATGGTTATTGCACTATTGACCATGCGGTCAAAAGGAATCCCACAATAAAGCCCCTCTCTAACACTGTAAGGTGCTAATAACGCTGTCTCCCATTATTGCCACGAAAAATGAGCCAGAACATTATGACCACCTACATAACAGCCGGTATGTCCACCTTTGGCACGGATAACAGCGGCAACGCGTCATGACATGGAAGCAATGAGGCCTTGGTAGGTCGCTAGAGATAGTTGGTACCACATCTGCCCACACAAGTCGGCCAATTCCCACAAATTCGGGGGAAGGGGGACGGTGAACTCTTACGACACGTTCAATCACATCCCAGATATGTCCGATCGGATTCAGATCTGGCGAGTTGAGGAGTCAGCACATCAATTGTAACTCGCCAGTGTGTTCACCCAACCACTCCATCACACTCCTGGCCTTGTGACATGGCGCGTTATCTGGTTGAAAAATGCTAGGCTACTGCCGTTGGGGAACATAATCGTCATGGAAGGGTGTATGTGGTCTATAACCAGTGTACGATACTCCTTGACCCTCATGGTGCCTTGTGCGAGATCCACTGGACCCATGAATGTCATTGTGAATGTTCCCCAAAGTATAATGGAGCCTCCGCCAGCTTGTGTCCGTCCCGCAGTACAGGTGTCAAGGAACAGTTGCCCTGGAAGACGACGGATTCGCGCCCTCCCATCGGCATGATGAAGGGGGTACCGGGATTCATAAGACCACGCAACGCTCTGCCACTGCTCCGTCGTCTAGTGCCTATGGTCACGTGCCCATTTCAGTCGTAATTGCCGATGCCGTGGTGTTAACATTGGCACGTACATGAGTCGTCGGCTGCGGAGGCCATCGTTAGGAGCGTTCGGTGTGCTGTGTGTTCAGGCACACTTGTACTCTACCCAGCATTTAAGTCCGATGTTAGTTCCACCAGTTTTCTGCCTGTCCTGTTTTACCAGTCTGCCCAGCCTACGACGTCCGACATCTGTAATGAGGGGTGACCGCCCAAAGCCCGCTACGTCTGGGCGTCGTATCACATTGGTTTCGCCACTTGTTGAAAACACTCATCAGACCACTCTTTGCACACCCTACGAGCCGTGCAGTTTCCGAAATACTCGTGCCGAGCCTCCGGGCCAGCACAATCCGCCCTCTATGAAAGTCAGATAGTTAGCGAGCCTTCATCATTCCACACACGGGCAGCACGCTCACTGATACTACATGCACCGTCGACATGTCTGTTTAACAGTCTTTCCCCGCCAAGTGACTCTGTATCGCCTGGACGGGTTTACGTCGATAGTTGGTCGGTGGTCATAATGTTCTGGCTGATCAGTGTATGAACGTTTATTATAGGTTCTGTAGGGAATTGGGCGATATGGTGATAGTTGGGTGTTTGTATATAGCCCCAAAGAACACTTATTTGAGACAGTGTTAGGTACTCGTAAATTTCAGAACGTCACAATAATACACAACAAATCGTTTTACACACAATCTACCACTATAAGGATTTATTATCTCACTGTTTATTCGACATAAGATGTGTGTTCTTTAAATATGGACTTTCTTTGTAATTTAACAGAATCAGACTATTCTGTTAGAATTGCTTTATTTCATTTGCCGTTATGCAGGATTCCATGCTCTTACAGTCATGACAAAGATTATTATCATTAGATAACGAAAGATTGGAATGTATGAAGAATTATGTTAATACCTTAGCTCAGTCAATATAAAAATGGAAACGAAAGTGAAAGTAAGAGCACAACAAAGCAGCTCCACTGATCTGCCACGAATATCTTACTGCTATTTTTCTTAGAAGAATAAATGTCTGTATCGGATATGTCAAAGAAAACCATTACCGCGTTCGTAACTTCCATAAAAACAACTATATGCTCTATGACTTCTTAGTGTTGAGAACAGTTCGTGTTTGTTCATTTAACTTAACCTCTTTTGCACTGATATAATTCTGAGGAACTGTTGGTTATAAACTAATTTTTCTACTAAAAATGTGATTTTGTTTTCATTCACTTTAGAACGTTCAAATAGTGAATAAATAGTTTCAACCAATATGTCAGAATCGGTTAGTCCATTTCATTGTCCTCATTGTCTTTGTCGTAAGTTAAATTCATAGCATTACATAAACTAAACAACTAATATTCAGTAACAGTAGCGCTCTTACAAATGTATGAGAATGATGTGACGTGACAGTAAGGCTCATTATGCAGCGCCGACCTCAAAGAACACTATGGCAGCATGTGAGGGGTTTCGAACGATCAGAGTGGTCAGTTTTCATGAAATGAGTGTGTGGTACTGTGACAGTTCGGTTCGTACAAGTCGTTCTGCTATAACACAGATACGTGTTTAACACGCAGAACAGCCATAGATAGGTGTTTTTCGATCCTTCCAGAAGCGTACGTTAGATTCCATACGAACTCTGCTATAAAACGGTGGACTGATTTCATTCCCTTCAAAGGGGCCGACGTCGAACCATCACTGTGTTGTTTTTGACTTAAAAAAGATGGTCTTGAACTGCTTGGCTTAGAAACGTGTACCTTGTACAATTACATATCATATTCGCTTGTCAGCTTCCGCAACAAAGACACACGAGTCCTGAACTGACACTTCGTGTTACGCTTAAATGAACCATAAAGGAGTGCGAAAAGTCTGTTGCAATAAGGATGTCAGTGGCTGAAAGACTTCATGAAGTTAAATAATCGATCGATCTCTGTGGATCCAGCTTATATTTTTATTGTATACGGATCAGAATTCTAGAGAGCCAGTGTGAAATAGAAATCACTTTTATTATAACTGTATGTTGCTCCTTAAACTGAGACAATCATAAAAATATTTGACTATAACTGAGAAGTGTGATGACGTGGAAGCTTTCCAGTAATTTATGCCCACCTTTTGAAATCAGCTAATCGGAGCGGAAATTCCGTCCGTCGTCTTAGAAGAATGTGTAGTTATCTTATTATTTTTAAAAAGTCAAAGTAAATAGGTTTTTGAAAGCAATGTGTATGAAACAAATGTAAGGATTAAATTTGTACTCTTCTAGCTAGTGATGGTTGGAAACTGTCAGAATGTCAATAAAGTCAAAGGAAATACTTGTAACGAAAACACAAAAATACATATTTTAGTGGCGTCTGTTTGGCGATAATCGCAACTTGGAATTTTTGTATCGCTGTTTGACATGGGCAGTGAAAATTACTTCAACAAATACTTTAAAACCACTTGCTTGCACGAAAAGGCGATTACCAAAATAAATCTGAATATTTGTCTTTTTCGTGAAACCATTATTTTAAAGTTTTTCGCCAAGTATGACTACAATACCTCACTAAAAATCACCATTAAGTGGCAGACAATCAATAAACTGTCTCCTAATTACTCATATCATTTCTTTCGATTACTTATCTCTGGACATAATTACTTTTTGACGTTTAACCTAAGAAAAGTACTACGTTGAAGGCATCACTAATATTTTAATAATAATGTATTTGCATCATAATGTTTTTAATCACACTTAGCTCCATTTGTACTCTTATGAAAGTAACTTTTTATTTTACCTTGGTAAGTCCGTTCGATATTGATAAACTAGTCGTAGAACGATAACAACTGACGGACCAGCGACCCTCAGTCGTGGGAGCGCCTGCCGCTTTAAAATCTGCAACCCGCCTTTCACAAGTGTCTTGCGTGTAGCAAGCTCGGTAGTCGTCACAGTTTTCTTTCTCAATGTACGAGTATAATTACAAAAGACTAAACATCATTTGGAAATAATTCGAACATTCGATATGCTCTCGGACACTGACAGCAAGGAGTCATCTTGTGTGAGTCACACTACAGTATCTAAGTCTGAAAATAATTAAATTTCTAACCATTAGACTATGATGCACAGCTTTAATATTCAGGAACTTTTATTATTGCAGCGCGAGTCGAATTTCACGCATTAAAAGTATCCAAACTACTTTAGATAATCCTGTAATTAGACCATCAGGCATACATTTTGCGTTTCGTCTATGTTACGCGGTATTCTGCTTTTTACAAAGTATCGATCATGGCAGAAGCTTTAAAAAATAGCAAAAAACAGTTTTCATATAATGCAAAACCGAAGAATGAACCAAAGCTATATGATAAAGGCAGAATTTTCTCGCAGTGGTTACTCGTTTTGAAACAGCTTCGTCACTCACATAACCCATATCGTGCTCAATTCTGTAACTAATAGATGACTATAAATCTTTTTTATGTGAAAACTGGCTGTGTTGCGGCAGTAATCACATACATATTAAATGTAATTTAAAAACTTCATTTTAAATATGTATATCACATCTCATCAGCAAAAACAGCAGATGATACAGAAACTAATGACAGAGAGAATATTTTTTCAAACTTTCAATGATGTTTGGAAAAGCGTTTATGAAGTAGAAAACGCCCCAAAACTGGAAGAATTTTGTAATAATTCTCCATCACAGGAAAGGAGACAGAAAAGAAATAAAAACTCCGGTCCTATCTAGCTGCTAACCGTTGTACACAACATATTCACTAAAACAGTTACCAACGGAACATTATTAGCTTTTCGTGCATTTTCAACGAAATCCTCCCATGAATTGTAATCTACCCATCCTCCGCCAGGTCAAGGTTTTGATCTTTCTTCGTGTCTTGGGATCCAGCAAAGAACTCCCTTTAGCCACCTATTACTCATTCACCTGGCTACATGTCCCGTCCAGCTTCAATTCATTTTCGTTTCGGTAACAGTTACGTTTCCCTGATCCTTTCTGTTTGTTTACTTGACTCTGCAAGTGATCCCAACATGTATACTTCCACTGCTCCTTCAGAGATCCTCAGTTTTTAAATTCCCATGTCTCACTAGTAACAGACACTAACTATAAATTTTCCGCTTCATATATTTCGGAAGCTACTTTAAAAAAAAAGTTTAATTTCTGAAAAGCACTCCAGACTATTTTCACGCTTCTGTTTATTTCTTTTTGTGTTCATCGAGCAATTTTCTTCAACGGTCTTAAATACAAAAAGCCGCCAACTGGTTCCATTAGATCATAGTTAATATCTGCCAAGCTCTTTTCCATATAAATGCTTCGTTTTACCTTTGGCTTACTCAATTGATTACCAGACATACTTTCAAGCTTACTACATTAAATAATTGTGGTGAGAACTAGATCCACAGCCTTAGTATAATTATTGAATGATATAATTAGTATAGTTATTTAGCTGTTAAAATGTTTATTGAGATTGCTATTTCGACACTTGGTCATTGTCAAGCTTCCTGAAAACTGACAGTTACCAAAGAAAATATGCTATAGCAAAAAAAAAAAAAAAGACCTTTAATACTTAAACCATAAGGTTACTTACGTGGCATGTTAAAGCACAGTTGTGACGTGTTGGAACATAATTCCCAGCAGTCTGAAACCAAGCATATTTCTAAAAGCGTTGTCTAAAACATACTCACAGTCTTAAAAGATCACAAGCGTACCCGTCGCTCCTAGTCAGGATATATTTTTCAGTGAATATAGTCTACATTGCCGTGGCGAACGATGGCTGACACAGACGTGACCCAATATTTTCGTAAAAATTACTGGTGGGTGGATCATGTAGTTATAGAGCCACGCTTTAAAATTTGCCTGCATGTAAAAGAAGAAGGATATTTTACAGTGAGAGTAGGCTTAATTTTTTTCGAAGGTCGGATTGGCAATTAAAAATTGTCGGTGTTAACATGATAAATCGGTGCACAACGCAAATTACTGTGTGGAATGTTATAAGGTGGTGCTACGGTCGCAGGTTCGAATCCTGCCTCGGGCATGGATGTGTGTGATGTCCTTAGGTTCGTTAGGTTTAAGTAGTTCTAAGTTCTAGGGGACTGATGACCACAGCAGTTGAGTCCAATAGTGCTCAGAGCCATTTGTTATAAGGTGGCACATTCTTACCGGTGTGACGGCAGAGCAACCTGGTGTTGGGAAGAGCAGAAGCGGCCCGCGCAAGCGACAAAGACCGACTAACAGGCTGGCGGTACGGATACTACGTATGTGGACGTTGTCACGTCATGTACTCATGACGAGGAGTTCTGAGTCGCTCTCTTTACTTAATTTTATTACGTACTAATATTTAATTATAAAAAACAATCAGAATTAGACAGAATGCCGTGGTGCTTTATCTCTAATTGATTATTCAACGTGAACTGTGCATTTTATTTTTGTATCTAAAAATTTCTACTTGCACAGTTCACGATGAGTGATCAACATGGAGTTGATACGATATGGTTTGTGAAATTTGTATTCACAATGGACGAATTTGATTATGTTTAGACATTAATGTAAAAAGTATAAACAAGTAAAATAATGAATTTAAATTAAAAGTAGGTAATACCTACATACATAAGTACAAGTGCATCTAATCGTAACTCACACGTCGTAAGTTGAAACTGAAGTGACTTTCCTATTCGCTTTAAACAGTACTTGATGTGTGGAATGGGTAGACTTATACCACCACACGGATTTAATTTCATACTTCTGGGAACTACGTTGAAGCAATCACAACTTTCATTCTAGAGTGGGTTTAACATCCTGCAGAAGTACCCGTACATTTTTCAGTTTCAGAGGTCTGTTTTTTAACTCGGGCGTAGGTGGTGAAGGTTTACTTTCAAAATGCTTGACAATAACAAAGTACCGAAATTTCAATCGCTATAAATAAAAATTTTAACAGCCACATGCGGAATGACTTCATTCAATAATTACTCTATTAAGTGCTTCAATTCTTTGTTGAAGTTTATATAGACTGAACGCTGACATTAGAATGTCGTTAGCAAAACTAAGGTATAGTCTTCTCACGTATATTCCATCTTTACTTTTCTTAGGAACCCTGAGAATCGTTTTGGTGGTATGGAGACTCCTCACCTGACTGCTCTCTCGATTCTGAACTTCTCATTATCCCGATGAATAAACAACTTTGTTTGTGTGACCATTTTCTGCAGCAAGTAAATAAAACTGTTGAAAATTAAAATGTCTTTTTGTTGCTGCAATCTATATTTATTTATGGTTCAGTCGCGTTTCTCCTATTGCATTAAGACATCTTTAATGGATTTAATCTTTTATTGTTTTTGTGTGATTAAATCCACAAAGGTGCCCTAATGATAAAGATGAAAGGTGTCTGGAAAATGAATAAATATATATCATATGTAAGAAAAAGTCGTTTGAATTTATAAAACGAATTGATGAAATAAATCTAATGGAAGTTGCCATGTTTAAGTGTAATCATATATTCTTCAATATAATGAAATAAGTTTAACCAATACCTTGTTCTTTATGTACTTTTAATATAGATGTCGTCGAAACTGAAGCTATAACCTCATAAAATTCATATTCATTATTCCGTCACACAATTTCGTTTACGACCTGCAAATGGTCCACTATGTTGTATTTACATCTCAAGCCACCTTTGTCGTTTGCCTAACTATAGTAATGATATTTTTCTACGCGGGTGGTTATTGTTTTAGTGAATGTCTTGTATATGATGGATAGGAGCATGGTTGGACTAGAGTTTTTATGTCTGTTCTGTCTCCGTTCTTGTGATAGAAAATAATGACATCATGCTGCTTCACAAACACTTTTCCAGATTACTTTTCTTTATGTTTTAATCATTGTACTGAAACACCAATTCGTAACTCTAATGGCTTTATGAGTCTCACTTGGCACTATTTCCATAAATTCATTGCTTTAGTTAGTGTCTGTGTTTCTGATTCACCTTCCGAACTCTAGAAGCACCTGAAGAAATCATTAAAAGCTTGTAAAATATTCTCTCTGTCGTTAGTTACTGTATTATCTTCTGTTCTAAATGACAAAATGTGGGACCCACCCAACGTAAGTTGCTGTTTTATTTTCTTGATACTTTTATTATTTTCTGTTATTTTGCTCACCATTTTTCCTTTTATATTCTCACATCCTATCAAAGCCATTTCTGAATAGATTTGTTTCATTCAGAATTTCGTATCATGTTTCAGTTATCCTTCACTAGAAAGTTTCGTATTCTCTTGAGCAACCGTTTTATTCTTACTGAAGTTTTATTCTCTTGTGCTACGTTTATACCTGTAACATTTTTTATTGTCTACGTAATACCTTCCTTAAATAATTTATTATTTCGACGTTACCCGTTTAACTTCACTTGCTAAATGTTGAATCCGTTATTTAATTTAATCTGGTATTATTTTTATATTAAAGAAATTCTCGTAATCCGAGTTTATGACGTCCTGCCTGATGATTTGGTCTCTTTATACATTTGCTACTATTTTTACAGTGCGTCCTATGATTTAGGATATTCAGATCATGTACAATTTTTTGTTATGTATTCTGTAATATATACTGCGTACAAACACCTTTACTTTTGTATAATACTCGTAGGTAGACTACAGAATATACATACGTGTTTATAGTATAGTTATGACTGATAGAACAAGTTTAAATTCGCCCGTGTACAGATTTCAAAGCGCCCGTGTACAGATTTCAAAGCGCATTTTGAAGATGGTTTTACACTCGATTTCAGTTTTATTTCGTAGGATTCAAAACTACGTAGTTTCGGAATTTTTAGATTGATTATTTTTGTACTTCATCATTTGCAGTGATTAAGTTCGCCTTACTGGTTTACTACAGCACGAATAACTATCGAAGAAAATGATTTTCGAAACAAATCTCCCATGTTGAAGACCTGGGGTTATCTAGAAGGTATCACTGAATAAAGTGTTATATTAGAAGCATGCAGGGACTGTGTGGCTCAATGGGTCAGTGCGAGACTATCAATCGAAAGGTCTAGAGTTCGAACCGCAACAGCTCTTATGATATTTTCGCTCACTTATCGCTTCTCTCGCATGCGTAAGTGATTTTTGAAAGTGAGATATGCTAAGTTGCACTCTAGATTGGAATCCATGTTAAACTGTAGGCCTTCTGGAACTGGCTGGGTGAGTCATTCCAGATGTTGGAGTACGGCAAGGGTATACCACATCAATAGGACCGTGCTATGTTCGAACGAATCTTCGGATGGGGATCAGCAGTACTATATCTAAAATCAAACGGACGTATAAGAGTACTGATAAAAACGAGTCAGTGCAGCGAGCACTACAATCGATTCAGATTCGAAGAAAATGTGAAATCTTCATTATGTGACAGACAGGTTCTCATTAAAGCTCTATATGAGTGTAAGTAATGGTATTTGAGCGGGAAAAAATGCTGAATCGAACGGTAGTTCGATTGACTAGTGTTTGGTCTCAAAATTATCATTTAGAAGTTTAATGACAAAGGTGGGCAGCATAGTGCCGCGTGATACTTGTAGTGGACTAATGCCACGCATTCTCTAGTTTTAGTAGGAAACCACAGGACGTGCGACTGTGCACGGCTTTTCGTCGTGCGGTAATCAAGCTCTTCTGTACGTATGAGATAACCAGGAAGGCTAGCGTAAGCAGAATGTAACAGGCATGGGGAAATTAAGATGGAAAGTTAGTTGGTTTCAGCAAAAAAAATATACTTAAACTACATTAGTTGCAAATTCATCTTCCTATGTTCTGTCCCATAATGACGAATTGGAAATGAAACAGTAGCTATGACAAATTGTACTAATAGCCTTGAGCTAAGCGTAAATTATTTCAGTGGCCACGTCAGATCCATAAGAAAGAAATACAATTTTGAGCAGTGTCTAATTTGTTATTGAAGAAATAATATTCAAACCATATTAAAGTACCAGGACTGGATGATGTAGGAGAAGCTGGACCCAGACAGAAGTCTCCTTTACAATGAGGCAGTGAGGAAAAACTACATTTGAGTGACAACTCCATTGGCTAACGATTAAAATAAATCGCGGGATACGATCTACATCTACACTTACATAGTTACTCCACAAGCCACCGTACGGTGCATGTCGGAGTCTACCACTTACCGCTACTAGTCATTTCTTTCCTGTTCCACTAGCAAACATGCAATCAGCTTCAAATTCCGGTTCTCTAAATCTTATCAGTAGCGTTCCTCAGTAGCGTTCCTCTGGAGATTCCAATTTGAGTTGCCGAAGCATCTCCGTAATACTTGGATGTTGTTCTGACCTACCGGTAACAAATCTAGTAGTCCTCCCCTGAACTGCTTTGATGTCTTCCTTCAGTCCAACCTGGTGCATATCACAAACACACGAAAAGTACTCCAAAACGGATCGCACTAGTGTCCTATACGCGGTCACCGTTGTAGATTGAAACCTTCCCGTCTCCTCTATATCTCTTTTGTTACGCAACCTTCCCTTCTACAATAACCCATGAAACCTTCCCTTAGGATTTATGTGTCGTCGTCGTAGCCCTCAGTCGCTACCTGCAATAACCCAAAACTGTTCCTTACCTTTTTTCTGTCACTGGATCGCCATCTGACTGCTACATCGAACTGCGACATGAATATACCTATTCTGTTTTACTATACTCTATTAGCTGCTGGTGGGCTGTCATAATAAGTGGCTGTATTTACTACCAAAGCCGACGTTATTCTTTAATAGCAAAGCTGACGTTATTCTTTAATTAATTTGACTGAAGTTACGTAATTCATAGTTAGACTTTTTCTTGAAAACAATAAAATTTTGCAAAGTTTTACGTTCATGGTTTTTGGGATGGATTATAATCAGTAATGCAATATTGCTGGCAAAAATTAATTATATTCTGAATGAAATGATTTTACAAACGTCCAAATGGGACTTACTTTTTGCAATAATCTTAGAACTAGGATTGCGCAAACATACTTTCAGTAGTCTTGAGTTTCTCAAAACAATAATTCAATAATATTAGTTCCTCTTATGATAATAGTTAGCTGATGTCTCTGTACATCCGTTTATAATCTCTTGTAAATCATAGTTGGTGGCTGGCAGGCACACCGCTCCTCTCAACCTCTCGCTTCAGACCTGCTACCGACTCGCTCCACATCTCGCTTACTACTGACTTCCTACGAAAGCTAAAGTGCGGTCTCTCCCGCCAACAATTCTTTCTGGTGCAGACAATCCCTGCTACCATTACAAAATGTATCAATGCGCGGTCTTTACCGCTCTTTTTTTTACATGTATCCATACGAGGTCTCTCCCGCCCTTTTTAAAATTATATCAATGTGCGGTCTCTCCTGCCAACAATCCTTTGGTGCAGACATTCCCTGCTACCACAATTATTTCCAACATGACAACTATTAATTATTCCTACTTAATCCTATTAATAAAATATAAACATCTTTCATAAATTGTGGTTTGACAATATACAATAGAAATATACACGTCTTACAAGATGAATGACACTTACCTAATATTTTCCCAATAAATCGAGGTCGACCATTTGCCTTTCCCACTACAATTCTTACACGCTCTTTCATTTAATATTGCCTTGCATTACGCCTAAATATTTAGTCGACGTAACTGTGTCAAGCAGCCAGCTGCCAATCATCGCACCAAATGGAAATTTTGCCTGAGTCATCTTGCATCCTTCTACATTCACTCAACGACGACGCCTTCTCGTACACCACAAAGTCATCAGCAAACAGCTGCCGATTGTTGCTCACCTTGTCCGTCAGATCATTGACGTATATAGAAGATAACAGCGGTCCTGTTACACTTCCCTGAGGCACTCCTGCTGATACCATTGTCTCTGATGAAAAGCCGCTGTCGAGGACAACGGACTGGGTTCTATTACTAAAGAAGTTTTCCACCCATTCACATATCTGAAGACCTACTCCATATGGTTATATCTTCTTTAAAAGTCTAGGACGTCTAGGAATATGGAATCTGTCTGTTGCCCTTCATCCATGTTTCGCAGGACATCATCTGAGAAAAGGGCAAACTGAGTTTGGCACAAGCGATGCTTTCTCGGACAAAATCTTTTCCGTCACGAGGTAACTGACTGCATTTGAACTGAGAATACGTTCAGGAAATCTGCAAGAAACCGATGTTAAGGATATTGGTTCTAATTTTGCAGGTCCGTTCTTTTAACCAACTTATATACAGGAGTCACCTGCGGTTTTTGTAGCCACTTGGTACTTTTCGCTGGGCGTGAGATTCATGATAATTGAAAGTTAAGCAAGGGGTCGATGTCTCTTTGTAAAACCGAATTGGGATTCTATCCGGACCTAGCGACTTATTTGTTTTCAACTCTTTCAGTTGTTTCTCAACTCCAGGACCGCCTGTTATCGTGTCCTCCATACGGTACTCTGTGGGATGGTCAAAGAACGATATGTTAGTACAATCTTCTTATGCCGACGATTGTTTAAACGCAAAATTTATAACTTCAGTTTTCCTGTTGTTACATTCTGTTGCCGTATACCTAAGACCAGAATTTTCTCGGGTTGTCAACGAGATCCTTTGCTAGTGTAGTATGCTTGGCGCATCGGTCTTTTTACAGACGCACGAATCTCTGCTAACTTTTGCCTATGGCCATTTGTGAGTTCTCTTTTGAAATGAGAGTGCAACAGTGTTTGCTTCTTCAGCATTTTCCGAACTTTGTTATTAAACCACTGTGGGTTTTTTCCATCCATAATCCATTTTCTCGGTACATACTTGCCTATAATTCCTCTATCATACTGGCACTAAATGATCACCGTTCATTTTCTAAGTTGGATGCTAACAACTGCTTCTCTACTCTTTCTAATTAAAAATACCCTGCTAGCCTTTCGACAACTTCATTAACTTAAGTAGCCATCGTATCTATGATGAAATCATGATTGAAATGATATCAAACGAACCAAAAACGTGAGCGTTATAGCTGTCTCTATTAATCGAACAGAAGCATTATCGTGATCTCTAAGGTTAAAGCTGAACAAGGTGGTGCAGTGGATAGATAGTAGCCACAAAATCGTGAGCAATGGTCTTCAGATCCTTGTCTGGGCATTCTAATGAGCATTTCTGTGCTTTCTCTCAATCTATTGAGACGAAGTTCGAGATAGAAAATGGAAAACGGCCAATTTACCTATCCGTGACTGATCTATCACAGCTTGTGCTTGGATCCTAATGACCACGTTGTCCACGGAACGTTACGCCCTAATCTTCCTTGTTGGTTTTTCTTGAAGCTGAAAGAACACCGAAATATTTTAACACATTTCGCACGGAATTATGTATCGGCCTCTGTAGTTAATAGTATAGGAGGAAAGTGGCGACAAGCGTCATGTCTGAACCACTAAATTCACACTAGACCACGGAAAAGAACAGGCATGGCTTCCAGGTGGTCAATGGCTATTCTGAATAATACACGATCGTTGACGTTTTGTCTTAGTACCGGGCAATGTTCGAGGAATCGGTGGCAAAACGTGAAGAAACGTTTTCTATACTATGGACGTTATCGGTATGTCTCAAAAGAAAAAAAAATGTACTGATTGATTTTTCTAGACTAATTAAAACTTCTTCACATAAAAACATTAAATGCAAAACAATAGTTCGATATTAATGATTAGGAAACAACACTGTGACCGTGTTATTGCTGATGTAACTTACAAATTATTCTCACTTTGTAGGAGTCTGCTTATTTTTGTCTTTAAAACGATCCCATTAAATAGTGCCAGGTTATTACATGTCAGTACAAATAAAAAAAGAAAATAAAAATAGAAAACAGGGACTGTCATTGTTGAATTTAGTATTCCTTCGTCTTTTTATGTCGAGCAGTTCTTGGCATCTAGGAATTCTATTTTACCGTTAGCAGAACTTTTTCATCTAAGAAACGTAGCTAGAGTAACAGTGCAAGGAATGAAGATACTATGGTATGTATAGTCGATGAGGAACTGGGTAATATAGGAAAGTTGGAGTACATGACAGTCTGTGTGATCTATAAAGGAATATTTGAGTTATATTTTCTAAAAAAAAAAACATGTACTAGATAGCGTATGATTCAAATTTATTCTTACATCTATTTAAGCAATGCAAAATTGATGTTATTCATAGGGCTACGGTAGTTTGCAGTGCGAATAGAATATGGACAGTCGTTCAAATGACAAGTTTTTTTGGAGTTAGTGCAGACAAAAATTTGGTGAGCAAACGTTTTGATTATGTTGATAATCACTGGAAATGCTACTTCGTGAAACGTCAGGAGCGAAGCAAAATCTTCCAGAAATGTCTGTCATACTTTTATTTCCTCTCTCTGTCTTCGTTTACCTGGTCGTAAATATGTGCGTTGCCTGAAACAACGTCATGTCTAATTTGTAAGCTCTTCAACTTAGCGGAACATCTGATCTCATGGGACGTCCAAAATATGACTTCCGATTAAAGCGGGGGAGTGCATCGAGCAGATACCTATCGGAGGCAGCTGGCTAGCGAGTATGGGGTGGTAGGGTAGTGTGCATATGTATTGTAAAGCAGGTGGGCGGTGGGCGGTGGCACACGCCCATTGGTCGAGGCGTGGCGAGTTGGCGTCTGCGCACTCCGTGGTCCGCCAGGTGCGCGCGCATCCTGCGAGGTAGGCTGCCCGCGCACCGCACTGCACCGTGCCGCGCCCGACCTCCAATTTATGACCCGCCCGTCGAGGCTGGGCCTTACTTTCAAATTAATCGCGCGCCGTAACGGTTCCCTGGAAAATAACGGAGCGACGAACTCAGTTCTCTTTCCTAGATGAATCTCTCGATCTGCTATATACTGATCCTTATAACTTTTGGGAGGACAAAAAGAAGAAAAATTAAAACATCTTTTTTCAATAAAACGGTGAACATATTACTCCAGCAGTAATGCCATACGAGATAGAACTTAGGTTATTATTCAACGAATTTAAGCTATAAGTACCTCATTTGCCTTGAACTTACACGTTTTTAATCACATTTCCCCAAGAAAGAGCACATTTTGCTCTACATATTCCGTTTTATGCTAAATATTTCATGGTAAGCTATTCATTACGAAGCTTAGGACGAGAATTATTCTGTTCAAGAAATATCTCTAAATTCTTTTTTGTGTTATTGTATCTTTAATATTTCAATGCTTCTGGATAATACTGAAGTACAAATTTGTTACGAAATAGCAAAATGATGTCAGGAAACTATGTTTTGAACACGTTTGATATTTTCCATTGTTGTCGTTAATCATTAATCCTTTTTTATCTCTCCATTTGCTATTTTATCATTTCCAAGCGGTTCTGTAATTTGACATTTATTTTAAATAGTAAGTTCTTCATTTCACTCCTCATTTCTGTGTTACATTTTTCTTAACTAAGCACCACTCAGTTTCGCGAAATACTGTTATCAATACAGACGGTTTAAACATAATTCTCGGAGTTTACTTTGTTATTTTAGGATTTTTCTTTTTACTTGTCTTTTAACGAGACTTCTAACAAAGCAAAGCTGCACTTTTTTATTCCTCACAACGAAATTTTGTGAACATGTTCCGTGTTTTTCAGACCTTTGGACAGTTCTGTCACATTTTCTTCCACCGGAGCTCTGCCTGCAGCACAAAGTATTTTGCCTGGATTTTTTCCGTAAGAGAAAAAAATCAGACGGGCACTTTTGCTCTCCTATGTTCTTACACTTTTCACGACTATTTCAGAATAGCATTTCTAATAACCGTCTTTAGGATTCTGTAGATCTTCTTACCTTCCATACTTGCAAAGTAAAACTGGATAGAACTTACACCATACACAAAATACAGTTTGCTTGTTTTCCTTTCACCCATAGATGTATCAGCACGTTATGTGCTATGTTCAGTGATTAATCTGTCTTATATAATGCTAGAATTTATTCTGTGATTATAGTGTACCATATTTTTACACAGCTTATCATGGTTTCGATGCATTTGTCTTGCTTACCGAAATATTTTGTTCACTGTCGCAATTTGAGCAGTTATATAGGCCTTTTATTTTATGTTATCTCTAAAATACAAGGTTTCTATCATCATTCACATATTGCTGTATTTACTCCATGTAGCGTACTTTTATTTTATTTTATCACGAAAACACAAGGCTCATGTAAGCATGTGATACACCTGTTCTCTCCAGTTTCGTATTTGTGATTATGAGGTGGGTCACGAGCTCCACTGTCTACAAGATGTAAGGGGTTGCTTGGGTTCTTTGCCTGCATCTCATAATACTGACTTCATCCTCCTTAGTTCTTAAAATAATGCAAAATGAACTCTGCTTTGTACTTTTAACTATATGTTTGCAATTAGAGAGAAATTTTCCTCTAATACAAATCTTGAGGTCAGTGGAGAAATGCTACTTTTCCTCTAATACAAATCTTGAGGTGGACACATGCCAAGTTCATGTGAACTCCCAAGATGGTTGATCACCATAGGAAAGTACGTTTTATTCAAAATCACCGTCGATATCTAGGAACTATTTTAATTTAGAATTTGTGAAGAGGAACAGCACAGTAAATTTCTGTGACATATTTAACTTCTGTTAAAATCTTACAAAAATTATATAGGAAAAAGGTTTAAAACTATGATGGCCACGCAGACAAATTTGTTATAAAATATCTATTACTATTATGCAACACTTTATTAAGATCATATATTGTCAACATAAACCTTCGAAGTCTTGTCATGAAACAACTATTCTATCGAAGGGATGGCAAACATTTTCTTTTCAAGTGTGATTTTAAGATATATTTCGGATAAAAATGCTCTGTATCAAGAATCAAACAACTTACGTCAGAAAGTTACTTATTTGAAATAGTACCTATTGATATACCGTTGATTGAAATTTGAATATTGAGAAAGCCACAAACAAGTCGAATGTAGTGTCCCCTGTCTACTCAGATCACTATACCATTAGCGGCTATTTTGATATTTTTACTAGTGGACGTTCCGGTTACTAAATCTGTAGGGAAAATCAATACTTTTATGTACAATAAATACGATGAAAAGTTTTTTGTGATACATATAGAATGTCACTAAATTTAGCTTTATTCGAAATCACTGTGGATATCTAGGAACTGATTTCATTTAGAATTTGTGAAGAGGAACTCTTGTGTGACATATGTCATTGGATTCCTGCAACACATAGACTATTTTTCATTTTTGTGAGTTCTCCTTTTAATAAGACGATTTTACGAAATATATTAACACTTCTCTTGAATCTGCGATGAAGCGAATTTCACAAAAAGTAATTTATTGTTGATCCTCGAATTATTCCTCGAAAAGAATGAATCAGTTTCCAGGCTGTGGAATAGATTAAAATATTTTGAGTTAATGGAGTTATTACACCTTTGCTAACTTGTATGGGCAGACATTCATTTAGAATACGGCTTTAGATGGTCCTTTAGCGTATTTATGTAGTATCTTCTCAGTCGTAAATGACGATAAACAATTATTACATGCCACCGTCACATCTAGAGGTTATCTTTGTATTTCCTTGCTCTGTTTTCGTTACATTTTTTTTTCTACAATGAACGTTCAAGTGTTCTGCACACACCTGACTGTTATCCAAATATTGATAATTCTCCCGCTTTAAAATTTTTCCCTAAGATTTTTAAAGACTTTCACAGTTCATTAAGCTCTCTGTCGAGGAGTATTCTCTGCAAATATGAAAACGTCAAAATGTTGCAGTTCACTGCACTAATTCTTAGAGTTCAGGATTTACATGGTGTTCATTGTACCAGTTGATTCATAAACTGTGTTACGTGATTGGTGAAGTTTAACAATAAGAGGGATCTTACTCTTTCTCTCAACCTTTACAGTCCTACTGATGAGTTAACGTGTGACTGGCGTTATGTATCGTAGTGTAAACATCTTGCTTACAAGTTTGAACACTTAGTAATTACTTTACTAACGTGAAGAAGTGTTTTAAATATTTTTTGTTTAGTCTATCGTGCAAATGCTCTAATAAAAGTGATGAGAGTCGTATTTTTTTCGGGCGCTACAGACGGAATAATTTGTTTTTCACATTGTGATTAAAATACTGTGGGTGTATTTCTAAAGTCCAACTGAAATTCAAGTAACATCATGAAAGTATAGTACTGTGTCTAAAGATGGGTTTTGGATTAGCTGTTTATATTTTTGATAAAACAGTGGATGATGCCTTCCTCTGTTATGTCTTTTCTTTATGATGTACCTTGTGTGTTTGTCATCTCGTTGCAAATGCATTTGCAGTCAGTTACATACTTTTATATGCGCTAATATTTATATTTGGTTTTTATCTCGAAGTTTGTATATAAGACTATATTTATTCATTGCATTTAGTGTTTAATAATATTTTTGCATTACTTTAAGGAATGTTGATTTGCAGTTATGTAAGTAATCTTTTCTGTTTCTTTTATAACATATAAAATTATGTTTCGTTCAGAAGAGGTAAACATTTTCAATTTAATATTAGATATCTCCAAGTGACGATTTTTGGCGCACAGAAGCTGAATTTAATCACGAAACGACTGTACCTCATAATGGATATCGTATTACATTTTCAGCAGCTGTACACTTGGTCTGTCAAAATTTTTTAATGTGATTTGGCCGTTTAGAATAGTAAATTTTCTGGAACTTGAATGAGAACAAGCTACTGAAAAGTTTCACAAAAATGAAGATAATGATAAACACAGGTATAAAGAAGATATTGAAATTTCTGTGTATTGACTGTTGTAGTTATCGTACGTCACAAATTGTTTCTTGGATTCACCCTTCTATTTGTGATTAAAACACAACGTAGTAACGGCTTATTGACATCTGGTACTCTAATTGTTCTTGTGTATTCTGCAGGAGGCATTAATTCTTCACTGTATTGTACATAGGCCTACATTTCAAAATTATTAATTTTTTTTAAATCTGTGTGTATAAAAATTCTCATTTTACCTGTGTATTCTGCAGGAGGCATCAATTCTTCACTGCACTGTTCGTAGGCCTACATCTCGAAACTATAAATTGTTATTTAAATAGCTCTCTTTATGAAAAATTAAGTAAAAGTAATTTAGCAATTTTACTTGTAAATCCCGTGAATTAATGGCATACATAAGTTGAAGAACGTTTTTTAATTATACCACAACAGAGTATATAGTAGTACCACAAGGGATGTGAAAGTACTGATAAATTAATTAGTGCATCCTTGTACTCATATCTGTACCAAAGATGATAAATCTATCAGTCTTATAAAGTAGGTCCTACAGAACAGACAGTTCTAAGGAAATACTTGATGCAAATACTATAAACAATATTTTTGAAATATAAGCACTTTTTGTGAAACTGGTTTAAAAATCACTCGAGCTTCCCCTTTATATATAACTGTCAGATTTATTTTGATAAAATTATTTACCACTTTTATATTTATGGTCCTGTGTTATTTACAATATTCGAGCAAGGAGCACAATATCTAGCTTATTTTATGGCTTCCTCTGACAGGGAACTCAGTTCTTTAAAACGACGTTTCTTGAGGAACGACGAAGTGTATTTCTTTTAAATAACTGAAATGAAGTTTTAAAACTTTGACTCCAAAAATTTTCCATGTTGCAAGTATCAATACGGCTTTTGCGATGAAAGAACAATGATTTGCATCTCGGATATCCTTTCAGCTACATATCAATAGTGTAGTAATTTTACATTGAATGGCTATTGTGCGCAGATCTCCTAGTCGAGTTTGTTTACAGACGGTAACCTGTAGCTTTGTTTCCAACGTGATTGCCTTTTTTAAACTCAATGTTTATGACACTATCCAATTATGAATGATATAATGGAAATGAATACTCTTTGAACGTCGTCATCGCAGTGTAGATACTTTATGCTGCCATCACCTGATCTATGGGGAAATCATAAAGATAATGCGGGGGAGGGTGGAAGGAGACTACAATTCATATCACGGATTATATAAATATTCAAAATTTCACTTAGCGATGTGGAACAATGGTTAGCACACTGGACTCGCATTCGGGAGGACGACGGTTCAAACCCGAGTCCGTCCATCCTGATTTAGGTTTTTCTGTGATTTCCCTAAATCGCTTCTATCAAATGCCGGGATGGTTCCTTTGAAAGGGTACGGCCGACTTCTTTACCCTTCCTTCCTAATCCGATGGGACCTATGACCTCGCTGTTTGGTCATCTCCCCCAAATCAACCAACCAACAAAATTCCACGTACGTTATGGAACGTGTTATAAAATTGTCATATCATGCCATTACATGGAGTCAAAGTACAATTCAGTCCAGCTACTTGATTTTCGTTATTGCCATTCGCTTAAACGCCCCCAGTTGCAGTGGTTCTAGACACAAGGCACTGACTATAGACATCCTCTTTGTGCTGTAATACGTATTCACATACGCCCTATTACGACCCATTGTAGTCGTCCACATTACTGTTTGTGGTATATATCATTTCGATTGATTCTATAGTAGACACCTCTCACCCAATAAGACTTGCATCTGCACCTGGGTTAAATGCCTTTTGAGGTAAGTTCAGCGTTGCGTTGTTTTTATTTTTTTATTTTTTTGGACGCGCCTTCCACGCTCCCCCTTTTCCATGGGTGATAATTCGCGTGACTCCGCAAGGTTTGGCGAGTTTAGCATTCGCACTCGCACCAGTGCAGTAGTGCCGTTTTCTTTGGTATCACGTTGGTTTGGTAATTAAAGATGTAGGTTTTTTTTTAATTTTTTGACTATCGCTGTTGCTTTCTCACTGTCACTAAGCACACAGCATGTAATTACTACAGATTTTAAGTGGAGCAGAAGCCCATGGAAACTTTATATGCATGGTCAAGTGGCATTCCTGACTGTTATATCGGGCACTTTTAAAAATTCGCCTTTATTCCTGGTGCGCTGGTATTAACTGCTTGTAACCACAGCATGTGATCATTTAGCATGTACAACACACGCCATCCTATGGCTCGACAGGTAAATTTCTAGCGGGTCTGCCGCCTCTATGTTGACACTCCGCCGGCAGTGTACTGCTGTGCGGCAAGCTTGTTACAGTTATGTTCTCCGCCAACACGCATGGACGATACAAGGATTTTATCAACAGAATGCATTCTATTAACTGTGCATTTTATCAACTGCGTTCATTTTACCTACTGGATTTTAATCAAGACGTGTATACCTGAGGAATGCGTTTAATGCTTTGACTTCATGTAATATAACAAGGCAATTTTATAACAAGTTCCATAAAGTATGAAGAATTTTGTATATTTTATATAATCTGTGATATGAATTGTAGCCTCCCCTCAATTCTTCAATTCGCCCTCGTTAGGACAGATGATGGCAGCGTAAGACTGTTGAATCTGGTCATCTTGGAACAATAAAAGTGTCTACACTGCGATCGCAGCGTACTAAGTGTGTCCATTTCAATCATACCGATCGCCCCACAGCACACCATGTGTATCTTAGAAAATGACAGAATGGTTAATGACATCAATTTAAAAATAGAATATCAGCATCTGTTCTTCGTCCATGAAAGACACATTTTGTTAGAACTGCCTGATGCTGAATATTGCATCACTTCGGATATAATACAGAAAAATAGCGAAAATAATGAGCTCTGAAAATTAAATACAGTACCGATGAATCACATTTCGAAGAATTTGTCGAGATAAAATAACTGTAAAATGCAAGAGAAAATGGTTACTCAAGGAAACTGTAGCGGATAATTTCACTGAATTGGAAACAGTCTCTGTATGGAAGCAACACCAAAGCAACCTTGTTGGTTAGCGACCTTCACTTTCCTCTTTGAGAAATATGTAGTGCTGATCTTCGATGCTGTGTACTTGGGAAAATCACATTCTTGAGTTTTATATAACACCAGCGAAAGTAGTTTGTTTTCGTGTCGATACCAGTAAAGCGATTCCTTGAATATTTGACAAAAAAAGAAAGATTAAAGTATCACTGTGATGGAGCACGAAAAAGCGCTGACGAATGACCATGAAGGAATTACCACTTCATTTTCCAACGAAATTATTCCAAATTTTGGATTCATCGATTCGTCGGGCCATGGAAAGCTCTACTATGGGTGGCCAGAAGGGGATGTGAATCTCACTCTCTTTGAGAACGTGAATCCATCCACTGCATCCACAACTACACCACCTCACTCGGTGTTAACAGTTAAATTTATCTTTTTAATTCGTAAGTCAGAGTTTATTACTCTGTCTTTTATTATATAAATGAAGTCTTCAGCAGCTAGGACTACGAGAGCCAGTCCAAAAAGTTTAGTGACTGGATATACGAAAAGCTATAAAAAAGTAAAGATCGTGGTTTTAATGCTTCAGGTGTTTTACACAGCCCCCCCCTCCTCACACACACACACACTTGTGTTCAACGCACACACGTACATACCAACATACCACTACGTGGAACTTTCCGAAAAATACTTTTTTGTGATGGTGACCAACTCACGTGTGATATTGGCTAAATGTCGGTTATTTTTCTAAAAGCGTTGACCCTTCATGTGGTCTGCACTGTGTCGTTTTATGATAGGTTTGTATTGCTAACACTAAATCTCATCACCTGTGATAATTTTTTACAGAAAAGAACTGTCCATTTTCCATTTCAATGAAGTCACGGCAGGCGCCGACGCGTCGTCTTTTTTTTTTTTTCCGTGAGTCACAGTATGCAGAACAAACTGTTGGCACAAATTTCTGATCTTCAAAACATTCTGAAACTTGTGCACTTGAATTAGAGATGTTGTCTCAATTGGAATTCGCGACACACAATCGTTGACACACTACGGCCGCATGTCCATTACTCAACACTGCCTGTTCACATCTTACTGGTCGAATGCTCATACGTTGTTTATCGTTATTAGTTCAAGTTGCCACCGTAGTTAATGCACTGACGTCACTTATACCCTAGGAATAAAATCAGTCTCGGAACTTTTTAGATGGATTGTGTATGTGACTGCCGTAGACACTTTAAACAATGGCAGTTACTTTCTCACATCTGTCGTTGGATTTCTGATAAAAATCGAATTGTTCCACATATTAGATACGATACGACACAGGCACTTGCACTGGTGTTTTGGGAACCGTGTCTCATAATTAACTTGAAAGAGTTGAGAAATGTATCAAAATTTTCATAACGGTTATTTTCTCCTTGAAGCTACGTTTATTTTCCAATCAGCATACATTCATTGTTACCAGTGGCTTGTATTGTAAAACAGATTTCTGTGGTTTTATTATTTTTTCGTTTACAGATTGGCTCCATAAAGCAAACAAGTAAAGTGTCGACTGACACCGACTCAACCATTAACCGCTGTTTGAATGCAACAATTAATGCAATGTTATTCAACACTTTGTCTGTAACTACAGCTTTTACATGAAGTATTAATGTTTGTCTGCGCCTCAAGCCCATTTCATACATTCTCAATACTTTTCATGCAGTTTTACGACTTTAGTTTGAAGTTCCCATTCGGAAGAATTTAATTTTATTTCCGTTTAAAAATTATTTATTAAGTGTTGTTCATACAAATGAAATAAGGTATTCATAATACTATCCAATAAAGAAGACACACATCGAAATAAATTGTTTTCCCCCATGATACCCACAGTGTTTGGCCATTCAGTAATAGAGAAAACCTCAACTACAGAAGTTCTAAGAATGTAAACATTGAGATTTTGGAATTTAAAAACTTCTTTTTCGAAAAATTTCTTAGCCAAGAGGAATATCAAGAACCGTAGTCGGATTCACACTTTCGTGACGTTCGTGCGCGCTGCAAAATATTCTGCGGATAAGTAACAATAGGGAAAGATATGACGTGTAGGAATTATAGAAATCTTGACCATTACGTAATGTGCTGATGTGTATGAAATCACGTTGTTGCATGACGGTTTACTTTTACAATATTTTTGGTGTACAACAGTAGCTGCCAGCGCAACGTTGTTTAAGGCATAGGGCCAACCGAATATTTGTAGTTTAATTTCATTTGTTGACATAACAGAAAGAACTTAGTTGAGTTTCATTGCAATCATCGGGCTACAAAGAATTTTTAAGGTAGACAGCTGTGTTGTTCAAAACTGATAAGCATGGGAAATCCATTTGTAATTAGCTATAAAAACACTATGAACCTTATAGTGGACTAATAAGAATTTTCATACCTAAGTAGAAGGCTTCTCCTCCATTTACAATCTACGTGTACAAATCTGACCACATGTTCATGTGCAGTATCAGCTACACCGTCAGTCCAGAAGCGTCCGAGGCTGATTTTATTCCTGGCGAATTAGTGACTTCAGCGCTATAACTACGGTGGTATCTTCAGCTAACAACTGTACACAAGAGACGTGCATTCGTCTAGTCAGTTGTGAGCAAACAGTGCTAAGTAGTGGACATGCGGCTGTACTGTGCAAAGTTCTTGTGTCATAAATCACAATAGAGCAACATACTGCTGCTGATTATGTGTTTAGAGAGACCAAATATTTGACGTTATAGGTCTCCTATTCAATCCCCATGAGAAATCAGTGTACCTATATGTCTGCGTCTAGAGTAAGTCTCAAGTAAAATGTTTTCAAAATGTTTATGTAGTTCATGCCAGAGATGGGATGTGGACAACAACCCACTATTCATCTGATGTGATGTTGGAAACCGCCTGAAAACAACATCCAGGATGGCCGGGTCACCAGCCCTCGTCGTTAATCCGCTAAGCAGATTCTATCGGTGTTAAGGCTCGCCCTCACTTGTCCCGTAAGCGGTAAAATAATGCGCTCGGCTAACTAGGTGGGTGCAACAGAACAACGTCTCCAAATATGTTAGCCGAAACGGATCTGTAGTAAAAGCGAAAGAAATAATAATTAATATCATACAGCAGCGAGTCTAGACACTCCTTAGAAATACATCACTTGCTGTCTTGTACTACACTGCAGGCCCTATGGAACATAAATTGTTGACGATTTCGTCACATGAAATAAAAGGAGACATCCTACGATTCCTATACCTGAAAATAAAGATTGTTAAATTAGCTGAGTGGGTAAAGTACGAGTACAACAAGCACTACCTCCGGCATAGAATAACTCCTACGTATGTCCAAACTGAAGTGAAAGCTAAGTCTGTTCTACTGCTTGTATCAAGACCTACGCAGCAAGACTTTGGGTGAGTCAAGAAATACAAGACTAACAGTGCCGAAATAGACAATCAATTAAAAACTGTATGTAGGCCACCTATGTTTAAGAAAAAATGTACCGCTACTTATTTTCTATCATATTATAAGATTAATTGGTAGCTATATACACTTCACAAAAATGCAAGTAAGATATATCCATAACAAAAAATTCAATACGCTCATGGTTACTCAACATTATGCAAAAAGTCCAGTAAAAGAATATAAATTTAACTTTGACTTTCACTCAAGATACATATACTGTAATTACAGGACAGGAAGCTGACTTGCTTAAAAAAAAAAAAAAGCCCTCAAATATAGCCTAGCGTCAAATTTACATGTTTCGGCCATCAAACACTTGATATCTGCTACAAAAGTTGCGCGGAACATATCCGATCTCACAATCACGAAGCAAAATGAGCTCACAGTGTACTTCACAAAAAAAATGAGGACGAATTAAATAACGAAAAATACTAACATCAGACAGTTTCGGAACGTAGAATTCTCAAAAACATAAACCACAAATTATCGACAAGCAGTGCTTTAGGTATAAAAGCTGCCAAAAGGAACCGTATCGTCATTATGTATCGCAATCTTTACATAGATAAAGTTATGTCCTTCTTTGATACGAACAATACCATCGAAGTTACCTATAACCCAACAAATATATTTGTAGCAAAGGCGAAAAAGGCTGTCAGATACTACACTGCCATTTAAACTGATTTTGAGAAAAAATCTTGTGTGTTTATGAGCCATGCACACCTAGACTATCTGCACAACCCAAGACACACAAGCCTTCAATTCCTATACTGACTAAATACAACTTACTGCGGTTCAGAGAAACGTCAATCGTTGTGGCACCTGAATTTGTATCTCTCTTGGAAGTCGCATTATCTCAAAATTACTTCGAATGTAATAATAAAATCTGTACCCAGACTGATGGAGCAATGCTATGAATTATTTGGACCTTTTGATCAGCAGAAAGGATGGCCACCACAAGTTCGACATTTATAGAAAACCTATCTCCACGGACAGGGCCATAAATGTAAATTCCACAAAAATTCGCATATTTCCGCTTCATGCTTAACAGACTGTAAAATCTTCCTCTAGAAGCACACATAATTCAAAAAGAGATACACACACTCCAATACACAACACACAAAAACAATTTCAATCCCAACATTGTCAATAAATTACACAATAAACACATGACACCCAAGTCCAACAAAAAACACAGTGAAATACGACTAATGAAAGAAACAATATCTAGAAAGAAAACAAAATATATACCAAATGCTTATAGGAATCAAATCTTGGACAAAATTAACGCATCATTCAGACCTACAAATATATAACTTGATTTCCTGACCACCAACAACCTCAAACTGAAATTACGATAGGGTAACACAAAACTATCAGTCTATACTAGCCCTGGTTTGTACAAAATCACACGCAACAACTGTAATAATTCATACATAGGCCTGACTGGAAGAAATTTTCTCATGTTGTTTAAAGAACACATTCGAAACAGCGATACTAACAAATCACTTATTTTCCATCCAAAAGACCTTCAACACACGGTAGACATAACTGAACACTCATTGCAGGTACTTCATAAATTCCCAAAGGTCCTATCATGAACATCCTCTAGGAAATTGAAATTTATATACATATAAGAAACCCACAACAAGGTTTACTGAACCAACAGTCAAATCTTAACCAACAGTACTATTAAAAAAAATACTGAAATACTCTAAAATGAAAACGGATAAATTCGAAGCGCAGAGCACAGCCAAAGATGAACGCACACCAAAATAAAACCTTAACATCGTTGCTCATACACATACTCTGGAGCGAAACATACGTCAGAGCGTCAGTAGAATAGTTACAAGAAGGTCGTAATTTACGAAAACTTATCGAAAACAGAAGTTAACAAAAGCATGCACGTCAAATAAGAACCCCCACGTAATAAACACCTATAAATTAATAGCACCTGGGAACGGATCTGTAGTGAAAGTGAAAGAAATAAAAATTAATACCACACAGCAGCGAGTATGGACACTCCTTATAAATTCTACAGAATGTTTTGAGGCAGAAAAAAGTGTGTGAAAAGTTTTTTTCAAACAACTTGACTCCTAAACAAAAAAACGACTTGACTGAAATGCAAACCGAAGACAGCTCTACCTTGAAAAAAATCATCACGGGTATTTAGTGTTATCAATACGAACCCACCAGAAAACAACACAGTTCAGAAATTCACATGATGTGTTAACGCTATGACGATGTATCCGATATTCAAAGTAATGTGACGCATGAGTTGAGCAAAATCCCGAAGAACGACACATCTGACAGTTTCACACGGTTGTATGAACATTCTGTGTATTGTACGCAAGTAAATGGAGACTATGTAGAACACCTGAAGCATCCAAAGCACCATCTGAACTTTTCTCTACTTTTTTAGTAATCCGGTCTCGAAACTTAATGCACTGACTAGGGAGTGTTACGAAATCAACAGTAGGAAAACATTCTATTCTTGAAAACAACCTGGAAATCCTGCACAAAACAGAATACTTACAATAGTGGATACAATGCTAGAAATGGAAATATTCATCAATAATACAAAGAATGGAAATGCTACTCTTATTGGGGAAATGAGTTTTAAAAACTCAAGATCCTTCAGCTTACAATATATGTAAGTTCCGGTAGCAGAAAATAAATGACTCCCTGGCTATTATTATCGAAAACGTTGATGCTGGTAGAACTGGTAGTCCATATCCCGCCACAAACTGCATTTCTCAATTGTAGCAGTAGGGTCAGTGTTTACGTGAATTACAAAAGGAAAAAAACCGAGAGCTGCAGTCGAATTCATAAAATTCAGCAGAAAGCTGCTGAGTGCGTTTGATGAGGATGACTAAAGTTTGGAACACCAAAAATATAAAGGAAACGTCTGCGAGAATGTTAAATGATTATTGCACCAAAGTAACTGATGCTGAAATATCCTCATGTATTCAACAAAGCCTATTTTCTAAAACTCTACAATCAACGAGATGTAGCACTCTAAGCCTAACATCACGACAACAACAGGCAACACCGTTGGCTGTAACTCTCTGGCACCCCCCCCCCTCCCCCAACACACACACTATTTTCTCCACAAGAAAACACCGTTGGCTGTAACTCTCTGGCACCCCCCCCCCCTCCCCCAACACACACACTATTTTCTCCACAAGAAACGGCAGCTTTGACATAATTGTGGCCATAGTTTATAGATTATAATGCATTTAGCGTTAGGTTAATTTAGTAATTTTGTTGTCATGTTGCTAGTTTATCTTCAGTCCGAAGACCAGCTGTCCACGCTACTGTATCTTGTGCAAGGATCTTCATCTCCGAACAACTACTGCAACCTACACCCATTTGAACCTGCTTACTGTATACGTCTCTTGGTCTCCCTCTACAACTTTTACCCAGCACATGTCACTCCAGTACTAAATTAATGATTTCTTGATGTCTAAGAATGTGTCTCGTCAACCGATGCGCTCTTTTAGTCAAGTTATGTCATAAATTTCTTTTTTCCCTATTACGTTCAATACATCATTAGTTACGGGGTCTGCATCCATGATCTTCAGCATTCCTCTGTAGCATTACATTTCAAAAGCTTCTATTTTCTTCGTGCCTGAACTGCTTACCGCCCACGTTTCACGTCCTTGCAAGACAACACTCCAGACAGATATTTAAAAAAAAGACATTCTAACACTTCAGTTTATAGTCAATGTTGACAAATTGCCCGTCGTCAGAAGCTCTGTTCCTTGCCATTGCGAGTCTACATTTTATATCCTTTCTACCTCGCCCATCATCAGTTATTCTACTGGCCAAATACCAAAACTCGTCTACTACTTTTAATGTTTTATTTCCTAATCTAATTCCCTCAGCATCGCTTCGTTTAATTCGACTATATTTTAATTCCCCTTTTTTGATTTCTTTAATGTTTGCCTTATAACCTCCTTTCAAGACACTCCCCATTGCGTTCAACTGCTCTTCCAAGTCCTTTGCTGTCTCTGACAGAATTACAATGTCATCGGCAAACCTCAAAATTTTTATTTCTTCTCCCTGAACTTCAATTCCTTCTCCAAATTTTTCTTTGGTTTCCTTTACTGATTCCTCAATGTACTGGTTGAATAACATCGAGGATAGATTACAACCTTGTCTCACTCCCTTCTCAACCACTGCTTCTCTTTCCCGCTCTTTGAGTCTTATACATACCGTCTGGCTTCTGGAAAAAAACTTTTGTTGCTCTTGCTGTGGGGCGGGTTGGTCTCTTACTATCCATTAAACAATCAGTCCACCTACCTGGATAGTCTTGAGGTTGTCTGCCTTTTCACTCTTCGATGGTAGATACATGTCTGGCCGACAAAAGCAGCGTTGATGAAAATCCGACAAAATACCTACTACGCAATAGCCACTTAGCTCCAGTCCATGGACAGTAGCTGAAAGATAAACTTTCGAGTGTTCGAGATTCGTGCATGAGTCGTTTGAAAAAACTGTCAGAATTTCTTTTAGTTGGTTTATTGTCTTTAAAACAAGGAAAACCACAATCAAGTCCGTATTTAATATCGTGACATCAATTATGCGATATTACTGACCGTTTCTGTAATACGTTCACACCCAAAAGCAGCCAGAAGATATTTAGTCCGACCCGATATTTTAAACGCCATAAACAGTCACTGACCCATGACTACTTGAAAGTTGTCATAGGTGTTAACCAGAAGACGGCTGCCGAGCGACTATCTCGACACATACAGTAGATCTGAGGCATACAGCCCTACTCAAATGCGCTGGAAACGCTGAATTCCTATTGGCTAGTACGTTAAGCAGCCAATAAGATCATCTCGAGCACATCTATACTCGCGGTATTTCTAATGTCAGCCAGTCAGATTACCACAAGTAATTTAGACTAGGAATCTCGTAATTCCGAAACTAAATAAAATTTAATGAAAACAAAATACAATGCCTTTCCACAAAATAAATTACTAATAAATTTAATACCCAATGCCCTTTCTAGCTGCCTTTTACAAAATCAAGCTCACTCGGACATACGTCACAAATTCTCCTGTTACAAAACAACTTGCTCACGCTTACATTTACATAGTTTTAATGAAATATCACATTTTCGCTCTACGTATGTCCCACATTCACTCTCTCAGGCTCTCCAAAACACTCACACAACCAAAACATACTGAAATAATAATTTTGTAATGTACTGTTAATTACGTCAGAAATCTGTGGCAATAAAACTAACGAAAATTCCAGAAAATTAGATTATATAAACCTATCCTCTTGGCTGTATTTTAAATTGGTACTCTAGATGAATATATTACAGTCCCTAACTCGGTTTTAGAATGCCAGCACAGTTATCATGTGTTTAAGTAAAAATTTATATCTCCGATTGTATTGAAGTTATTGATTTGAAATTTTAGCAGTATGGTTGTGTTATCCATAGAATTTGGTACACTAAGTGTGAAAAAGATCGATTAATATTTAGTAGTATTCCTTCAGATTCGGAGAGAGTATGTGTAACGTATTGCACGCATTAGTCAAGTACACCGCTCGCCTGGCCCATTAACCAGTGTCAGCTGTCCGAGCGTGAGAACCGTCTTCTCTCCTCCCAGCTCCGGGGAAAGCTGCGTTTTCAGTACAACGTGACAACTCATAATATTTTGCCACGTTACGCTGTCACGTATATGCAAATAAAGAAAAAGCTGATGACCACACACTTGAAATGCGTCCCAGTGTCTTAAATTAAAACAACGTAAATAATCTGAAGCGGTGCAAAACAAATAATTTTTTCATAACAGCCAGGGTATCTAAACTTAGCTACTACGGCCCTAGTTGGTAACGTTATATCTCACCTGCCAAACTGGCATTGTCCGAAACCATCATCATACGTTATTTGTCAAGTGACCACCTGGAAACAGCCTTAAAACAAACAGATAAAAACCTCACAAAATTGATATAAGATGACGCTTTCTCGGGATGATGTCATTAATTTTTCCTGTTATTTCAATACCCGAAAAGTTAAAATTTGTCAGAAATATCCTAACGATTATATGAAAACTGACGAGGATGAACTGATGTTGATATGCTGGTGGCAATTTAAATTACCTTGTAACTGAAAAATTGATACTATGCTTTGTCTAGTTTTCATTCCAGATGCTGAAAACGAACAAAATAACAATTTTTATACGGTTGTATGGTGCTAGCGGAAAACTTTCAGTTTCTCGGAATTCTACGGTTTACAAGAACGAGCGTTGTGTAAAAGAGAGCGTTGTCGAAGTTAGTCAACGACTGTGCTGATTAAACTGCTTGGTCGTCTCTCCTGTACTCCCTCCAGTAAGCATCAACTGTATTTTTATGGTCAATTTTGCTAATGTCTATTCATTCAGATTATTTAGTCCAACTTTATTTTAAAAGTACAAATGTAAGTATGATGCAAAGGAAGTCATGTTCTTCATTTACTCACTGCGTTTTCTGAAATGGCTCAAAAACGAAAAGAAAAAAATTTCATAACGTAATGTAGCTTAACGTACAGAGAAATTTGTTATGTGATTTAAAATTTTATATTTTTCTCATTTGTGAACAGAAACTACAACTTATAAATTAATATAGCTTAATGTACAGGGAAATTTGCTATGAGACTTAAGATTTCATATTTTCTTCATTTGTGAACAGAAACGTCTTATACACAGCTTTAGTTCTTATCTGAAGGAAAAAGGGCTTGCTGTACATTATTTTTTAACCTTACATATGGGGTGTTTAAAGGAACTCCAGAATGTTCCTTTTTTGCAGTTAGTAGGAAATGTATTAAAAGAATCTTGGAAATTAAATATAAGGAAGACTGCTTGATTGTTTGGACAGTGTATAAGAGTTCTGATGGCTTCAGTATTGACTTTTGGACAAAGATGTCATACCTTTTCTGCAGACTCTTAGAAACCTGCATTATTCCGTAGTTGTACGTCTTGCAATAAATGTAGCAAGGATCTTACAATTAAAAGTAAGTATTTCGGAATATTTTGGATTTATTAGAAAGCTTCATTGTCTCGTCTGGTGATTAGAAATTACCTTAGGACTAATTTTATAGAGTCCGTCCCAAAATATACTCTGTTTTCACTAGGTGCCGGTGAATATTTTATTCAAATGGCCTTAACGAATAACTATGTTTCATTCCGTTTTGTTTTAATCTGGAGTACGAATGTAAATGTACCGAAAGGGTTCTGCTGTTCTAATTGCACTAGAAACTCTGTGGGTATAACAGGCCCCTACAAATTATGAATGAAAGATCCTCAGTGGCAAAACACACGTGTTCGAGCTCATGTGGCGCAATTATTTTAAGGCACCATTAGTAACACTGTAGTAGACCTTTCTGGATCCTACGCTGTAAAAAGTAAGTGGAAATTTTCTACTGGCTCGTTGTTTTATCTGTGCGTCGAATTTATGATACAACTATGGTTAAATAAGAACCCATATTCCGTCTGTACAGGGTAATTTATGGTTAATTGCAGGTGCCACCGTATTTCACAGTAGCTTAAAGCACAGAATGTAAGCAACTGACCATAACAACATTTATTCAGCATTGAATCAATAGCTCAGAATCATATTTTGTTCTGAAGGTAAATGAATTAAGAAAATTAGCGCTGCTTTTTCTGTAAGTTTTAATATACAGCTCATATAAAAACAGAAGTGACTTCAATACCAAAGCTCACCATCTCCCCGTTTCTCGTTCATCTAAGCGCATCGTGTGTTCTGCGCACTAACTAATCATACGTAATATTAAATCGTCTCTGACGTTCTGTCCCCTACTCTCCCTTTCTGTCTCTCTCATTCCCACAAGACAGAGACTCTACTTCTACATACACCGAAGCCAATGCATTGACATAATCTCAGTGTTGTTTATTCTATTCCATTAGCTCAAGTGTTGCTCCTCTAAGTGTATTTACAAATGAACACTAAAACTTTCCTCAGGCAATGGTGAAACATCAGGAAATTATTCCATTCCACGAGAATCGTAGATGGACCATATGACAATGGGTAGTCTTGTAGGAGAAGATTCTTATCAGATCAGAAACTGGCTATTCTTTCTGTGAACGTTGTATGCCTATCAATTCTGAGCGAAGGCTTTCTACACGAAACATTACTATAAAATGAATCAGTGTACCAGTTTACTTACTTTTACTATAACCATTCCTTTTGTTAATATCAACACAATGATCCTTCCTTGTTGCATCAGCGCCTTTGGTGAAGGACACACAAAATCAGAGTTTCCAGACGAATATCATTTATAGCCAACTGCTCCCAAATACGTTTTATCTTTCACTTTCCTCAAGACCCTGTCTCTGACTGGCCTGCCGGTTGTCATCATCGATGTTCAGATATATAGCAGATATATAGCTGATAACTGTTAAATTGAGGATTATCAATTGGCATGAATCTATAGGGGCAAAGAAGACGTCGGAAGTGACTGTATAGCGGTCATGAAATAACAGCAGCAATCACATGTAACTTAGTTATTTCTAGTGTATATTTCTAGTATATTTCTAGTATATGAGTGCATGACTATCCTGTTTCCAAATCATTTCTCGACCGTTGTACTCCCGAACAGCACATGGGAAAAACTAACAGCTAAATCTTTCCGTCAGCCCTATGATTTCCCTTATTTTATCACGATTGTCGTTTCTGTCTATGTTGGTGGGAGTTAAAAAAGTATTCTAAAATTCGAAGGAGAAAGGTGGTGATCTCAACGGAACGAAAGACGCTTTTGTTTGAGTCGTTGCCACCACAACTCACGTATCATATCCGTGATACTCTTTCCCCTATTTCGCGATAGTGCAAAAGCAGCTGCCTTCTTTGAACTCTTTCCATGTCCTCCTACAACCATATCTGGTAAGGATCACACACCGCTCAGCAGTGCTCCAGAAGACAACTGACCAGTGTAGTGTACGCATTAGCTTTAAAAAATTTGTTGCATCTTCTAAGTGTTCTGCCTATGAAACGCAGTAGTTGCGTCTCCTTCCCCGCAACATTTTACGTGTGGTAGTTCGAAATTAAGTTGTTCGTAATAGCAATCCTTATGTATTGCGATGAATCGAAAATCTTTAAAACTGTGTGCTTTGTCGCGAAATCAAAATGTAACTGACTTTTTTTTAATTTCATGTGGAGGGACTCACAATTTTTATTGTTTAGGTTCAACTGCCAATTTTCGCAACATACAAAACGAGAACTACATACTAAAAACGAACACAAATATTGTAAATAATCTTTATTCGAATGAATACGAATAGTTTTTTGAGGTTAGAAAAGGGACTGATAACAAGGTAACGTATGTGTCACTGAAAGAAGAACGCAGTAGTTCAATAACTGAAGGGTTTCTACACTGGAGTGGAAACGAACAGTTTCATGATGGGAAGAGAATTTCAATAATCCAGCAATGGAGAAGAACGCTGAAACATAAGAAGCCAAGTTGAAAATTCAGCTAGTACTAAATACCACGAAAGCTTCCAGAGCAACACATGAGGACAGATCTCAACGTACATTAAAATCGCTATAAACGGAAATGTTCGTCTTCCTGGTAATTGTTTACTGCAAGATGCGACGAACAAGAGCATAGCAGAAACAAAGCTTTGCTAACATACTGTACTCGTCCATACAATGATGCATGATGAAATTTCATAAGCTGCATATTGCACAACTAAAAATTGTTTACACAGATTTCAGAGACGATCAATAGATGAACTAGGATCGAGAAAAGGATTGTTGAAAGTGCAAAAAACCAAACCAAAGTCTTATATAAAATGCAGAAACGTAACAACTTGCCGTATGTCGTCTTTATGTATTGGACTAGTTCAAACTCACACGTTATGTGAAACATTAGAAAGTAAAAACACTGATGAAGTTTAAACGAAGAGACTGGGAATTGGACACACAAAAATGTTTATACAAGGTAAGATATACAAGGCATATATAAAACGTTAAAACTGAAACTGGGATGATATGGGATAAAGACATTACGTGTAAAAGTGTGTCTTCTTCGGTTTAATGATATCATTGTGTTGGTTTAATAAAGGACATATAAGGTACAGGAAATGAAAATACTGATAAAATAAGAAACTGAAGACTTACTGTCCTCATTTTAGAAAGGAAATTCGCTATCGCGTCGAACTGCGCAGTTGGAGGAGTTCTTGGAAGGGGAGGATGTTCGGCGAACGGGCTGGCCTGACCGTTCCCCGACTTAAGTACCATCGAACACATGTTGGATGTGTTGGGAAGACGGACTGCAGCACGTCCACTTGTACCAACGACCATCCAGCATTTGTCAACCGAACTGGTGGACGAACGGAACGTCATACCATAAGAACTGCTTGCTAACCTTGTGGCCGGCAGGGAAGCAAGTTGCAAAACTTCCATTTCTGTGTGTGTTGAACACACATCCTTTTAAGACCGTGTCCCCCTTTTTGTAACGTCCACCATCATAAATCCACCTGTACTACACAGTAGCAGTCGTTTCTATATATCATCTAAGTTTCATCGAGCTGTGTTACTTGGCAGTGTCATATCATGCGGAAATTACTTTCGTCCTTTAGTTTAGCACACCAGCGTAGAATGCTAACCTTGTCTGCCACGAAAAAATAATAAAACTACGGACGGTACAAGAAGTTATGGAAAAGAGTTTGTTAATCTTACAGGGTAGAAAATGAGAAGAAAGATATAGAGAAATAGAAACTCTGAGACAAAAGTCGTTATCAATCAAATTGAGTCTGGAATAAATGCGTCGTGCACAAGAGATTCCCACAAAAGCCAATAAATAACGGAATGATGCTGATTGATGGTACTTTAAAATGGTATTTAATAGAAACGAAGCCTTCGCTCAGTTCGACAAGAATATGAGCGGCGAAAAGCCGCGGACATGTTCTGGTGGATGACCATCACATGATTCGTCTAAATTACTTTGAGCAATCATGTGAAACATACGTCATGAAGGTTGGATGAGAATCTGATTGCTTCTTCTCTAGTATACGAGTTCAGAGTCTTAACCACCATTCCACATCCCTCCATGCTATCGGATTGGAATGAATGTTGATTGCAGCTGTTTACAGAACAACACAATCTGAATGTTGTAACTATCACACACAGTGGGATCTTTTGAGATACATCTCTGCGTAGAAACTGATTTCTCATTAATAATACTAACAGTAATATATTAGTTTCCGCATACGTTTAAGTCTTACGACACCTTAAAATTCTTTTCCACATAAACGGTACACACCACACAAGCATTTTTACGAGGATATCGTCGATACTCCCATCGAAACGCGTTTCTTTCTCTCTCTTTCTCTCTCTCTCTCTCTCTCTGTCTTTTGCCAAGCGAAGACACCGAAGTGGAAGATAAAGTGTAAGGTTATCGTATGAATTAAACAAATCCGTATGTGAAGGTATCCTTATAATTCTTATGGTTGACAGTTGTCTAGCAGCAATGATTGTGTGAAGTAACACATGCATGGAATGTTTCTCACTACCTCTGTATACATTTATTTCGCTCTCTTTCATCTTGCACAGTTTTGCTAATACCATTGCACGTCTTCCTGACAATGTGAACAGTTAAATGTTTTAAGCGACCTGTTTCCAAGAAAAATATAAATTACATCTGCTACCCTTAATTTCCAACAACCACCCACTCCTCTAAACTACAATCTTCCTAATGAAATTTGGGTTGATAATAAACTTAGAAGGCTTTGCAGTCAAGGCACTTCACTGTTTAAATTTTAACAAGGTCTTAATCTAATGAACTGCCATTTTCTCTAAGATGTTAGAGACTGTAGTGACAGTACGATTAAGTACTAAATACATGGTTTGTGTGCAGAGTTGCCGTTTACCTTGTTTAGTTCTTGTATTTCATCTTTAATATCCTAAAATCACTTGACAACTGCGGCATGGCTGAACATAATACCCTGAGTGAACCGTTATCTGCTTTCATCGAAGTCGGTTGTTCACAATATCAATATGGCATACGAATTATAGTATTCAAAATTTTTCCAAACAGTTTTCTTTGCACTATCGTGTAATAAAGGATTTTTTCTGATACACACTTTCAACTTTTCTTATCGTTTGTTTACAAAAAACCAGAGTGTTTCTGGTTTTCTAGAACACATGTCTTCTGCATTTCAACCCTTAGGACCACTTTTAAACATGGCTGTGATCCAGCAACCGTACAAGAATATGATTTGTATAATACAGCCTACCGCTTACAAAAACATTTAACTTGACCTGGTTTCGACACCGACTGTGGTTGTCTTCATCAGAAAGTCCAAGACAGTTACCTAGAATGATTATAAAATTATTAACATAGAATGAAACCAAGAATAGATGGCAAATTTATGAGGCAACTTTACTCACATGCAGTGGCAGATGAACAGATTTACGAGCAAAATGCTCTCGTCATATAAAATAATTGCTTAAAATCATATTTAAATCTATATAAAATTTACAGTTCCTGGAACTGACATAACAATGATACTTGTCAATGAAAATATAGCTACATGACATTACACACTGTACGCCGCTAAGGGCTGTAAGAGCAAAAAGGCACTGGAGGTAGCATCAGACTAAGAGGCTCACAGACCGAAGTTTGCCACAATGTGTGAAAAAGTCGCTTCATTTATTGACAATAGAAGAAATCAGTCGCTTACATTGACAAAAATATTTTAAATACAGTGTCAGTATTCATCTTTCAAGTCAGCAGTCAGTAGTACGCAAAATAAATGTTTTTCTATACCATTTCTAGGCCTTGTATATTACAAAATCCAGCAGCTCCTCAAAAACCAATACGATTGTAAAGTAATTACCAAAAATAGTTCGAAAAATAATGTTACTCACAATTTGAAACCAATGCATTCTCCCTTGCAAAGTCAGGTGTCTGTAAAATTTGCTGTGACGCATTTCCAGCCTATCACATAGGACAGACAGGACGAGCAATTGCTGTTAGATTTAAAGAATATCTTTTAGGAAAAAATGTTACAAATTTATATAACTCACCTTTCACTGATTTAGAACTAGTATGTTATTTACAGGCCATGAGCCTGAAGAAGTGCATGACGTTAGTCTCCTCCACACAGAAAAGAAAGGCTTCAGACTTAATATTCTCGAAGAATTAGAAATTTTCAAACACCTTTCTCTTCCGGCGGTTTCGTTCTGAATGAACAGTTGCATATACGCAATAAAAATGTATTTAATGGCATAAAGCTCTTACATAGAACGGACTCCTCTAGAGCAGACACTAAAATTTCGTCTTCCTCTATCCTTTTTATTTATTACATTGTAACTCGTTTTAACACAAAATGTACAAAATGTTTGCTATTCCATTTTCCTGTATAATTTTGTATTTTGCATGATACTAGCTAGTGACTTGCGAGATGAGGCCTTATATGCTATTTAAAATATTTTTGTCCATGTAAGCATCTCATTTCTTCGTTTGTTAATAGACGGCGCGACTTGTTTCATGTTCACGTTGTGGCAGCTTCGGTCTGTGGAGCCCCTTAGCCTGATGCCACCTCCATTGTGTGTTTCCTCTTACAGCTCTTAGCAGCGTACCGTGTGCTACGTCATGCAGGTATAATTTTTAATGACAAGTGCCACTGTTGTGTCAGATCCATATCTGTAATTTTTATATGGTTTTAAATATGATTTTAAGAAGTTATTTTATGTGACGAAAGCATTTTGCTCGTAAATCTATTCATCTGTCACTACATGTGAGTATAGTTGCTCGGTGTAATAACCATCTATTCTTGGTTTTCCCCTATGTTAATGATTTTGTAATCGTTTTAGCTTTTTGGATGTTCTGATGAAGACAACCATAGTCGGTGTCGAAACCACATCAAGCTAAATCTTCGTGCAACCGGTTGACTGTGTTATACAAATCGTACTTGGTAAAACTATTTCTTAATTTATCACTATTTTAAGACAGCTGTGTCTAGTAAGTCTTCTACGTCGGCAACAATGTAAAATATTCCATAGCTCTTCAACAAGATAACCTAATATTTAAATGCTTTGTAGTAACGCCAGAAAGGCGGAGACTGAGATCGTGGTGTCAAATTCAGTCTGGCCTCCATACATTTCGTTGGCTTTGTGCAGCCGATTTTTGTCCCGTCCATTCTAAGATTGACGAAGGGAGAGAGGAATACGCGGTTTTGTCCCCGTACACTGGGATTTGGCCACATTCCAGTTTTTATTCTATTTCCGTGTTCATTTGCGAGAGCCACATCAATATTTGATGCTGTTTCCTTCCAGCAGAAAGAACCTCGGGAGACTCGTACGAACGGCTGGCTGATCCAATCTGGGAGCTTCTCGGTACGATTAAGGACAGTGAATATCTGCACATCTTTTTTAGTTGCACACTGAGCTCAGCAGTTCTGTGTTCGAGATTCGGCTCCATGAATTTTATACGCTAATTCCTGTTTATTTATTTCCGAAGAATGGAAATAAGTGGTATCTGGTGCTGCATATAGACAGAGGAAAAATAAAATCAGTTTACGGAGGCATCTTCCTTTTTTCCTTGTTAGTGTCGCATTCAAGCGTAGTAGGTGCTGAGGTTCTGAAAAGTTTGGATTTTGTTTAATGAAAGAGATAATGTAATGCAGCATACATATTTTACATAAAAGAACTGCATTTAGTAAACAGGATTCTTGTTTACATTTCACACGCCATGCCTTTACGCAAAGAATGGAATAGTCAGGAGTCAAAAATGGGACAAAATGTTTAATAAGGTCGTGCCGCTAATTTTCGTGTGACAAACTTACATCATGGATGGATAGACCACACTTTGTTAGGAAATCTATGCTGTACAAGCTTTTAAACTTGTTTTTCAACGAAACGGTGCACACGAGACAAGAATATTGGGTTGGAAAGCTTCCACTCTTAAAAAAAATACGGTTATGTTCATTTCTTTTTTTGTTGAGCGAAGACAACTAAATTGAAAGTTAAGTTATGAATTAAAAATAAGAAAAATTTCGTAAATGACTGAATATACTAATAGTACGTAGCCACTCTCTAGACTAGGTTTGCTATGAATTTATTGTAGAGAAAAAGCCGAATGGGATTAATTAGACACTTGATGGCACAATTGTATTATAAGTGTGTCAAACTGAAGAAAATAAGATTAGGCAATAAGAGGAAGGGCCAACACTGCAGTTGGTGAATTTTAGGTAGGGGTAGAAAAAAGTACGTCAGTAAGAAGACACTTCCTTACTTAGGTGAAATTGTAGTTTCATGTTGACAAACTGGAGGCTCTTATCATAGGATGCAGAGTGCATGGTAGAAGTTAACATTTCATTAATGTGCTATGAGAACTTATAACAAATTACTCTCTAATGACTCCGTCGTCGACGGCACAGTAGACCCCATTCTTCGTCACTTCCCTAAAAGTACATCCGATATGTATTTTGGAATAGTTGCTAAACAAATTTAAACGATTAAATTGGCCTTGGGAGTATCGACTGATTGACCGTGTTATTGTTATCTATGTCATTACGCATTTGCTAGCAGCATACTAAAACCTTTGTTTTGATAGAGCTTCGGTCTTGTTTTTACAAATGGAAGGAATGCCTTTCAGTTTGATTTTTGAGTGCAACAACTATGAATTCTGCAGTGAGTTGTGTGCAGCCATAATGCTATAAGAAGGTTTGAAATATTTTGAATCCTCCATAATCAGTTTTTCTTAGATAAAGATTCTCTCACATTTAGCAAAAGTTGAATGGTGTTAAATTGTTATATGAACCTTTTTTATTTTTCGCAACGTTTCATGTGTTAAGATAACCTTCGATCCGACTTTTCCAACTGTGAGAACCTTAATCAGTCTGTATGAAAGTTTGTCTGAGCTGAACACGCTGCTTAAATCAATAACTACTTCTAACAACAACCAAGCCAGGTACACAATACACGGAAATGTTAAAAGAGATTCAGATGTCTTAGGGAATATATACAAATAGGAGGATCAAACAAGGCATCCAACATACAAATAGAAAACTTCGGAAAGCGTACAAACTGATATGGACGCACGACAATAAAAGAAATATTTCCAGACAGGCTAAACTCAGGCGCTAGAGTACACTTGTACTACCAGAAGCACTCTACGCATCAGAAACAACCACAATCGGAGCATCAGGCATCATAGAGACAGGAAAAATAGAACGTAAAACCCCCAGAAAAATTTTTGGAGCAGTACACAGACATGGTATATGGATGAAGAGACCAACCACAGAATTTTATTAACTCACAGAGAGGCTCACAGACACGATCAGAAAACGCTGACTAACATTCTATGGACATATAAATGAAAGAACAACAATAGACTGAGAAAGAGGATTTTTGATGCAGTAAACACTAATACTCAAGTAACATTCGGTTAACCACTGTTCTGGAGGTAAAAGTGAGTAATAATAATAATAATGTCACGCATTGAATTATTCAAAGGTTCCTTCTTACTTAGGATATTGGGGAGTGCATTTGGACAAATTTATTATGTGTAGAACATAAATTTATTTGAGAAAAAAGTGTTATAATCAGCACACAGGATAATCAAATCCTAGAACTGCTTTGAAGGGAACATCAAGTATTCTTGCCTTGATTAGACAAAAGCAAAATATATCAAATTGGTTAGTGACAACTGCCAGATGGTTGCATTAGGATGAGACTGAAGAAATGGTGAAGGAAGTGTCTTCGTCTTCGAAGGCTGGTTTTTTTATTAAAAAAATACTTATCCGGAACGAACAGCAGTATCTGAGAGAGTGCAGTGAACATGCGCTATAATGTGACTACATTAAAAGGATATAGCTATGAAAACATTAAAACCAAATTTTACCGAGGTTAGTGATAGATTTAAGACTTCTGAATCCGAGGTGGTAAAAGCTATATACCAAATGGCACATACAAATTTCTAGAAGCAATAATACATGTCCTATAAATATAAAATTCATTTTGTTCATTTCGGGTTGTTGAACTACTTTGTACTTTGATAATTTCAGAGTGATTTCACGAACAGCAAAACATTATACCACAAAAGGACATCTGTAGGTGTCTCTGAGTTAGGGGTCACATTTAATCATTATCACTACTCTTCAGTTTTTCTGGCTAGTAATAATTTGTCGTCATGAAATGATGTCATGAGAGAGACAAGAGAATTCTGTGAAAGAAAATGTATAAAAGTTGGGAGAATGTAGAGAGGGAGGGATATGCATCATCGGTGCTGGAAACAATTCATATGACTGTATTGTCCATCGGAATCATGGAGGCATATTGCGACTGTTGTGCAGTGGACAATTATGTCATAAACACCAACCGGTCATTATTACTTCTCCTCCGACATATACTCCTCCATGCGCTGTTTTTCAAATTTCGCCTCGTTGGTCGCATGAGGGAGGCATTTACATTGCATTACGTTACAAACCGAGTATAGATGACCATCACAACTGTAGCGCTGGTGGAAGCGGAAAATGTAGATGGAGTCTGTTACAAAAAGTTTTGCATCTGTATCGTAATTATTGCATACTTGCCGTAGAAGCAAAATGTCTACTTTAAATCTGTGATGATCTTGGAACGGTAGCAAAAATTCCATATTTGTTAAAAATGGGGAAATGATCGTCCTGGAGCAGAGATGACACTGACATCAATGAACGTTTTCTTGACTCATGTCGCTCTAAGGCGTAAGTCATGTATCATGGAGACCTGCGATTGTTTCCGGTAATCAGTGTTCTAACTGGTCCGATGTGACTAACACTTATAGTGAACATGGGGAATAGTGCCGCTTTTAAGAGGTTGAGTTATGAGTGTTCCATTGACATTGATAAACGTGAATACTCAGACGTCATGAAATTCTCTGTACTGGGAGATTTAATGCCAATGTAAATGTATCCAAAGCTGGTAAAGATTTGTAAGTCATCTGCCCCTTCATATTCAACAGCTGAGAAATTGCTGGCTAAATTCATAAAAGACAATACTTTTCCTGAAGATAATCCACATGAAGAATGTCTCAATACTTCAGTCTTTGCCGAAAACTTCGACAAAAAAAATGTATTACAAATCGGCCATTAACTGTTGCCACACAAGAAACGGTTAGCTACATTTTAAATGAATAACTAACATCTGAGGAACTTTACAAATGACGAGCGTATGCTGTCAGAAATCAGATGGACGACGTATTTATCAGCAATATTTGACACTATATAAAGAGAAGCTAATCAGTTTTGTACCATACAAGAAAACGTTTTTGAATAGACCAGAAGCAGCTATATACTAAAGCTTGCTAGGAAACTGGCTGAATGTTTCTGGTGCAAATGGGATACATAGAACCATCAAAAGAATTTCTCTAATATTAGGAGTGTTATTTTTTCCATAGCAGTGTGACTATTCCTTATATGCCTTATGTCAATCACAACCTACACACATAACCGCTGCATACTTCAATATCTATCAGTCCACTCATCATTCAATATTTATGGCGACGATACATAGGCGCATTTAAAGGTTTCATTTTTTTTTCTGGCACCTGTTAAAAATGTAGTTTGTCATCAACGGCTTCATAATTTTACTAATAATTGTCCAGTCATTAGCTGTAAATAAATTTAAATTTGTAGTACTTTGCTGAATATATGGAATACAGTACATTGTCTGCCAATCATATAGCCCTTCTTACTAAAGAAATCTATTTTTACTCTATGTGAATATTTTCTACGTAATATCTGAAAGCGTCCACAGCATTCAGGTTTTGTATCTCACAAATTTATTTGTCCCCTTATACCTCTTTTTCAGTGCTGCCCTATAGATAGACCACATAAAGAGCTTCAGGTGTTTCGGAGTTCACCAACATTAATTACTCTTCTGTTGTGGTTTCTCTTAGTTTAGCAATGTAGCTATTTTCTGGCAGTTCGGACAGAGGTACTACCATTTATTGTTACATATTGCAGTTTATTCTTTAGCCGTGTGGATTAGGGATTTTTTGAGGTGATGCTAACAGCTACACGTAAGTACAGTATTCCCATTGCTCAGGTACGTATTGCTGCCGAACTTGGATCTTCGTGTCTTATAATAATCCTCACGGTGATGTAAACCCTTTTGTCAAAAGGATTACAATAGTAGCTGCCTGTTGAATGGTTTGTTGATGGCCGAGCCGCCCCTTGCGGCTGACCTCGCATCCATTGAAGGAATAGCGTTAAGTACTTCATTCCTCCCCTCGACACTTGACTAGCACCCCAGGGAGCCAGAAACATTTAGCGGACGTAAAAGCAGGGGAGCGGATGCGCTGCGTTGCGCACCTTTGTTCATACTTCGCCTACACTCACAGAATCTGTTAACCTGCCATATCTGTCATGTTGATCGCTGCTTCCACCTACAGAACTGCTTATGGTCTTTTAGCTGAAACCCACTGTTTAAAAGAGTACCTTCGTTTTATCTGACTGTAATATGCAAAAAACTTTACTATCTTCTGTAACCTTCCTGGCATTATCTTAAGCAGTAATACAGGAATATATAGAAGTTCCCACTGTTAGTACACTCACTGATGAATGATTGCTAAGCGATGCTAGCTATGATCGATAAAGGTTAATAAATGAAGTATCTGAGAAAAATTATGGCAACTTACACAAAATCCAAAAAGCTAAAGCACAAGCTACTCTTTTTACAGCCAATATTTTTGAAGTATGTTAATAGAAGCGAAAGTACATTCAGAAAGTGGTTTAAACTTACAGTGTTAAACAATTTTGGAAGGATTACAATTTCAGAATGTTAGAAATATCAAATAAAATGGAGAAGGTGGTAATGCTGTTAAGCTGTCTAAGAACACTATTAATTTATCTGATAAAGGAACTGGCACTAGCTAGGCAACTTAGCAAACACTGTCATTAAATTATTTAATTATTAGGTAGTCTTTTATACATTCACCAGAATATAACAGTGCAAAAAATTTTAAAATATGAAAGAAAATTTTAAGGCATAAATGAAAAACTAAGATCATTCTGTTATTAATTTTATTAACTTATCAATGAAGCCTCCCAAGGATGTAAAAACTTTCTGACACTTTTACTACAGGAAATTTTTAAGAGGCCAAAATTTAAATGTAAAATATTTTTAGATGACTGCAAATACAAACATGTAGAAAAATTATTAGAAAGACAATATGAGTAAAATAGTTTGTAAATTAACAAAAAAGAATCGTACAACACTGGTCACTCACACAAAAATTAATGAATTTAGCGTAGACCTTAAAAGAAGACATTGATTACAAGCAAATGTAAGGTTACATGAATTTTCATTTGGGCATGATATCAAAATATATAAATGAAATTAAGAGTGTAAAAGTAACATGGAATAATTGAGTTTTTTCCTACCTTAAATGAAAATTAATTGTTACAGCCTACAAGCCAAAATTCACAAACCAAACCAAAAGCAGAGCGAGCTGGAGTAATGTGAAATAAAGAAAGCAGTGAGAAAGTAAAAAAAAGAACAAATAAAATATTAGTGAATATAAAAGGAAATTTAAAGATAATTTAATTGCTAAAACTTTGATACTAAAGAAAACTTAGTAATGAACCTAGAGACTTTTAACATATATTTCAGGGTAACACATGTGTTGTGAAGGAGTTATTTGCTATTTAACTATTACCATAGTAATTTGTACACATATAAGACTTTTGATGAATTTTTAAATTGTGCTGAAATTAACCATAAGCTACATGAGTTTAGGCATAACTGGGGATGCAGAAAAACTGACAACACCTTGGCCTGGATAAATTAATCAATTACAACATGAAAATAATAAAGCCAGTGTGATAAAATTATGAGAAATTTTTCCAAACAACGACAACCAAAGATAAGAAACGTTAGTAAAACAGTTGTTGAAGGTTTTATTTATGCTTTTCATTATTTACAGATTTTATCATTTTTGTCGTGGTGAAAGAAATATCCAGTACCACATAACGTGTTTGCAAAATGTGTCACGCTCAGTGGAAACAACAAACTAAGTAAAATTCATGGAAAGTTTAGATAAGGCCGATATTATTTAAAACATATTCGTAATATACATATCAGTAATCTCTTGAGACTTAGTTGTAACATTTGTAAATTCCACAATGCTTTTGAATCTGTTGACAAATTAAATACCGAACTGCAAGAATTATACACAACAGGTAAATATAATATAGGGTGAGACAGCTAAGAAAGGCCACCCCAAGTATATCCAAAATTAATAAATATGTAGAGGAACGTTTTCGCCAAGCTATAGCTGATAGCATGGCAAATTTCCTGACGTTCGCAAGTAATTTTCATCGTTTATAATTGGCGAATTACGACATCGACTTTGTTTTTTTTTTTTCTAATGGAACTATATGCTTTTTTCTATGGCATTTGAAGGAAACTTCTAAGAGAACTTCAAGAACAAAACATGTATGGGACTTGATCAAATAGTATCAAGATTACAGCGCCGCAAACCACTGTCCAGCCGTCAGGTGAAGAGGTTCCATAAACGCCTGTCCTGTTTTATTAAACGTAAACAAACACATAGCACAGGTATGGTTCTCGTGTCTACGAGTGCGCTTGAAGCCGATCAGTCTGTGTTTTGCTGTTGTAGCAAATAGATAACTTGCTCGTAAATCTATTGAAACATTCACAATGGATGTATACGACAGTCGAAAAAGTGAAATCATTTATGGCCAATGTCGCCAAACAATTAGAGGAGGAGTGCAGTTGTATGCTGGAGTACCCAGATCGTGCCAAGCAGTCACGAACTGTCTTTTCAAACACTGTGAAAAGTTCTAGAACTTGGAAGTGTGGAGAATGAAATACGCCAAGGAAAAACAAGAGCTACTGACGACAGAAACGGTACTAACATTTTAGCAGCAATAACACACAATGAAAATGTCAGGAAGAGGGACCTCCGAAATACGAGAAATGTCATCCAAACGAGTGTTCTGCGAACACTATATTCAATTGCATTTCCTCCTCTTCAAATTTCGCTGTATCAACAGCTTCATAGCAATGACTTCCAAAAATGGTTACAGTTCTCCGAACGTTATCTACGAAAAGTGAAAAGTGATGTAGCATATCTATGCAAAATTATATTTAACGAAGAAGCATCGTTTACTAACCATGAGCAAGTCAATCTTTGCAATATGCACTAATAGTTAGTTGAAAATCCAGGCTCGCTCAAAGAAGTGGTTAAAAATAACGCTCTTGTCTATGAATGTTTGGTGCGTGTTTTTCAGTACCGACTTCATTGGTCTCTGTTTTACTAAAAAGAATCTGAATTCACTCAAGTAGCTCGACGTGCCGCAGTTAGTGGGAGACGTCATACTGGACATCAGGCAATCGGTGTGGTATCAACATGTCAGATGGCCCACCCTTTCCGCCCATCTAATGGTAGACCTTCTTAAGAGAACATTTGGAGAACATTGGAACGATAGTCCAAGAAACGCAAAATGGTCGGCACACTCACCAAACTTACCACTTCTATGCTTTTTTCCGTGGCGAAAATTAAAAGAAGAAGTCTGTTAGGAGACACCGAAGACTCCCGAAGGTATGAAATGTCTAATAACACAGGCCTGTGTTGCCGTTAACTGCAGTATTGTGTGTACAGAATCACTTTATGACATGTTACAATGCTAAAGGTCAACGTTTTGAGCACTTGGCACCACATCCGTGATAATAAAAAGGAAAAACCACACGTGAGTTACGTGTTCGCTCACATTAGGTTTAATAGGACTGGCGTTTGGGGAAGCTTTTCTCCTGAAGGCGGGACAGTGGTCTGCTGCGCTGTTATCTTGATACAGTTTGATCAAGTCTCACACACGTTATGTCGTTGAAATTCTCTTAGAAGTTTATTTGAAGTGCCACAAAATTCAATTAGAAGTTAAATTAGAGAGAAACTAAGTCGGTGTCGTAATTCGGCGACTATAAACGATGAGAATTACCTGCCAACGTCAGGAATTTCACCACATTTTCCAGTATAACATGGGGAAAACCGCACCTTCGTATTTCTATTCATTCGGGACATACCTGGCGTGCCCTGTCTTAGTTGCTATTTTGCTTTAGTTGCTATTTGCTTTTCAGACCGTGGAGTAGCTACTACTCAGTCAAGTAGCTCCTCAATCAGCATCACGAAACTGAGTGAACCTCTCACCCGTTATCCCACCAAGGAAAAGTACCTTGGCAGTACCGGGAGTCGAACCAAGGTCATCTCCATGGCAGCCACGTACGCTGACTACTCAGCGTAAAAACAACAGCTAAAATCTCTTAACTATAAAACAATTGCAGCTGCAATCGAAGATAACGGTTTAACTCCAGACCTCTTTCGTCTGTCTTGTAAAAAAGGGTTATGAAGGCTTTGGTTCAAATGGTTCAAATGGCTCTTAGCGCTATGGGACTTAACATCTGAGGTCATCAGTCCCATAAAACTTAGAACTACTTAAACCTAACTAACCTAAGGACGACACACACATCCATGATCGAGGCACGATTCGAACCTGCGACCGTAGCGGTCGCGCGGTTCCAGACTGAAGCGCCTAGAACCGCTGGCCACTCCGGCCGGCGAAGGATTTGGAAGAAATAATTAAATATTAATAAACATTCATGTAAATTTCGGTAGCAACAAAATAATTATAAAGTAAACTGGCGTTTAAACAAGAGTTTATTGTAGTATCTGACAGTGAGCCAAATTATTAAAACTGAATTGATCTCTGCGTCGAGATTTTCAGTAGAAATGGATTAATAATTTTTACAAGAAAATATATTAACTGCAAACATAAAAATAGAAAAATATCCGATATTCATCAAACAGAAATAGAAAAAAATATAAGTGACGAATTTAAAAAATTGTTATAGAAAAAATATTTTACAAAGCGGAAAGAGAATATACTACTAATAGACGATCACATCAAAAGAGGTAAAACTAAGAAATTACAACGTAATTGTGGGCCGCAAAAGTATGAATTCATAGTGTAAAGAAGAAATTTGAAGAACGTGTGTTACCTTCTGAACATCCAGACTGTATGCTGGTGATGCAAAGCAACTGAACGTCGTTAATAAAGAAATTCGATAACAGTTGCATTCTGATGGGTATCCGCCACAACACAGTTGATAAAAGTGTCATCTGAGGAAGTGGCATTTGTAATCTGGAAACATTGTTTTTATTTCTTTACCAGCATTGTTCAACATCGTAGGAATAGTTTCCTTACATGTTTTCGTGGATGTTTCTCTGTGTGCGTGCACATGTCAAGGTACTTATGGTGTCACGGGCACGTAACTAAGGTCTAGGAAAACAGAAGGAACGCTGTGTCTACGCGAGAAACATCACAACAATGACTGTGTTGTGGTTTATGTGTTCCGTACGACGGTAAGAGCAGGAAGCTGTGGGTACGTGAGCAGCGGAGGCGGCGCCGCGGCTCCGCACTCGCTTGCGCCGACTGTACCTGAACTACCGCGTCTCCAGAAAACACCTGCAAAATTCAGCGGCTCTCCGATAGAGCGCACAGCCATAACTCGAGCCCTACGCAAATAATTGATAGGTTGCGGGAATACGCGGATGAGCAAAAAAATAAGGCCCCTGGCCCGCACGCGACGCTCGCTCCTGCAACAAACATCAGCCGCGCCGCAACCAAATGATTCTCGCGGGGCCCACCGCTTTGGGAACCCAAACTAAACGAAAATATAACGGCCACTCGTCACCACTCCGCTCCCGGCGCCACTAGTCTGTTTGCGCACGTCTCAATATTCACAGACTCGTGTCACGACCGGACGTAGCAAGTTATTTCTCGTAATTTTGCTGTGTTCTCGTCACGTATTGTTTTTCTACCGGAGAGTCATAAATATGGGAGGTAAAAGGGGCTCCCGCTGCTCTTTGCATATAACTGTTGTGTTTAGCTATAGTCATCCAACTTACGCATTCCGATGAAGCTGTATGACATAAATAAGATTTGTCTGTGTCACTCCTGCCTAGAGACAAGCAATACTAGCTGCTCAGTTCTGAAAACAATAGATGTTTTGAATACGTTTGGCGCGACATACTAATAAATAATGTATGCTTCTTTCTAACCACTGTTCAGTGCAGGGGAAATAATTTGGGAGTGGTTATAGGCGCTTCAGTCCGGAACCGCGCTGCTGCTACGGTCGCAGGTTCGAATCCTGCCTCGGGTATGGACGTGTGTGATGTCCTTAGGTTAGTTAGGTTTAAGTAGTTCTAAGTCTAGGGGACTGATGACCTCACATGTTAAGTCCCATAGTGCTTGGAGCCATTTAAAATTCAAATTTTAAATCGTTTGGAAAAGTTTTTTTGTGGAATGAACTGTCACAGAGATGGGCGATTTTCGCATTATGAGTCGCTGCTCGATATTTGGCAGTTACAGTGTTTTTAGGAGGATTGAAAGGTGCACAGAGAAAAGTTGAGCCGGCCGGAGTGGCCGAGCGGTTCTAGGCGCTTCAGTCCGGAACCCCGCAACTGCTACGGTCGCAGGTTCGAATCCTGTCTCGGGCATGGATGTGTGTGATGTCCTTAGGTTAGTTAGGTTTAAGTAGTTCTATGTTCTAGGGGCTTATGACCTGAGCAGTTGAGTCCCATAGTGCTCAAAGCCATTTGAACAATTTTTTAGAAAAGTTGAAAAGTTTATAAAATTAGTTTTGGAGACTTTAGATTCAGGTGTTAGGTGGGGGTAGTTGGGGGTCATGAAGCAAGAAATGAAACTTAAAATCAGCGTATACTATTACAAGAATCTCTCAACTACCAGTCGGATGTACTGGGTACTGTTACAACGACACTGTTGACACAGGTATTGGTAATTACGTGCGTCTGATTGTGTCGTTATACGGAGGTTAATGGTCGTATAACGCTAACAGGCCATGGAGGCATGGTACATTTCTCGTGTAAACGACGATTTTCACTTCCTACTCATTTCCTTTCTTCTTCTCCTTCTTATTTTCTTCTTCATATTTCTATGAGTAGCCATTATAAATCAACGCTTTTAGAACTATATTCACTGCAATCTTACAGTTCTTTGTTTTTTAGATATCTGTTGATGCATTTATTTCGGTCCTCTCTAACATGTAAGCAGGCATTATTCATGTTTTACTTTATATTCATTTCACATATGTCATAAAATATCTTATAATGTAGTGTTGAATCGAACACTTAGGAATAGTTACCGTATAAATAGTGAAAATACACTGCCCATTCAAATTACTGTCAGTCGAAAGTCCGCCCCCGGTAGCTGAGTGGTCAGCGCGACAGAATGTCAATCCTAAGAGCCCGGGTTCCTATCTGAGTCGGAGACTTTTCTCCGTTCAGGGACTGGGTGTTGTGTTGTCCTCTTCATTTCATCCGCATCGACGCGCAAGTCGCCGAAGTGGCGTCAAATCGAAAGACTTGCACCTGGCGAACGGTCTATCCGACGGGAGGTCCTAGTCACACGACATTTACATTTACCAGTCGAAAGCCGGAATAACGACATTTTGCAGCGCGAGACGTGCAGGAAGAGAGTCAATGAGCTTCTGGAAAGTACCTACAGGGGATGTGAAGCCATGGCGACTCCATTGCCGTGGCCAGCTGCGTTATGTCTCTGGGTTGAGGTTCCATTGCGTGAACAGCCCGACTGAGGTGGCCCCACAGATTCTCGATTGGGTTGGTTAAAGTCCGGGGAGTCTGGTGGCCAGAGGAGTACGGTAAACTCATCCTGGAGGTCTTCGTACACTACGAGCTGCGTGACACGTTGCATTGTCCTGCTGGTAAATGACATCGTGCCAAGGAAAAACAAACTGCGTATAGTGGTGGACACAGTCCTCAAGGATAATGTACGAGGGCAGTTCAATAAGTAATGCAACACATTTTTTTTCTCGGCCAATTTTGGTTGAAAAAACCGGAAATTTCTTGTGGAATATTTTCAAACATTCCCGCTTCGTCTCGTATAGTTTCATGACTTCCGACAGGTGGCAGCGCTGTACGGAGCTGTTAAAATGGCGTCTGTAACGGATGTGCGTTGCAAACAACGGGCAGTGATCGAGTTTCTTTTGGCGGAAAACCAGGGCACCTCAGATATTCATAGGCGCTTGCAGAATGTCTACGGTGATCTGGCAGTGGACAAAAGCACGGTGAGTCGTTGGGCAAAGCGTGTGTCATCATCGCCGCAAGGTCAAGCAAGACTGTCTGATCTCCCGCGTGCGGGCCGGCCGTGCACAGCTGTGACTCCTGCAATGGCGGAGCGTGCGAACACACTCGTTCGAGATGATCGACGGATCACCATCAAACAACTCAGTGCTCAACTTGACATCTCTGTTGGTAGTGCTGTCACAATTGTTCACCAGTTGGGATATTCAAAGGTTTGTTCCCGCTGGGTCCCTCGTTGTCTAACCGAACACCATAAAGAGCAAAGGAGAACCATCTGTGCGGAATTGCTTGCTCGTCATGTGGCTGAGGGTGACAATTTCTTGTCAAAGATTGTTACAGGCGATGAAACATGGGTTCATCACTTCGAACCTGAAACAAAACGGCAATCAATGCAGTGGCGCCACACCCACTTCCCTACCAAGAAAAAGTTTAAAGCCATACCCTCAGCCGGTAAAGTCATGGTTACAGTCTTCTGGGACGCTGAAGGGGTTATTCTGTTCGATGTCCTTCCCCATGGTCAAACGATCAACTCTGAAGTGTATTGTGCTACTCTTCAGAAATTGAAGAAACGACTTCAGCGTGTTCATAGGCACAAAAATCAGAACGAACTTCTCCTTCTTCATGACAACGCAAGACCTCACACAAGTCTTCGGACCCGAGAGGAGCTCACAAAACTTCAGTGGACTGTTCTTCCTCATGCACCCTACAGCCCCGATCTCGCACCGTCGGATTTCCATATGTTTGGCCCAATGAAGGACGCAATCCGTGGGACGCACTACGCGGATGATGAAGAAGTTGTTGATGCAGTACGACGTTGGCTCCGACATCGACCATTGGAATGGTACCGCGCAGGCATACAGGCCCTCATTTCAAGGTGGCGTAAGGCCGTAGCATTGAATGGAGATTACGTTGAAAAATAGTGTTGTGTAGCTAAAAGATTGGGGAATAACCTGGTGTATTTCAATGCTGAATAAAACAACCCCTGTTTCAGAAAAAAAATGTGTTGTATTACTTATTGAACTGCCCTCGTATACTTGTGTTGTTCCATTGTGTCTTCCAGAATAATGAGATCACCCAGGGAATGCCACGAAAACATTCCTCAGACCATGACGCTCCGACGATTGTTGTAGGGTGTTTGCTTTCAACTGCAACCATTCCTATGCAGCATAAAACGTGATTCTTCTGAAACGGCCATCTGTCACGACTCAGTGGATGTCCAGTAGCGGTACTGGTGTGCAAATTGCACCCTTCGTCGACGATGAACAGAAGTTAGCAGGAGTGCATGAACCAGACGCCTGCTGCAGAGGCCCATACGCAGCAACGTTCGCTGAACGGTCGTTGAAGAGACGATATTGGTAGCCCCTTGGTACATCTGTCAGTTGCTCAAACGGTTCCACGTCTATCCACCTGTACACATCCTCGCAGCCTTGTTCAGTCCTTTCATCTGTGACCTGTGGTGCGCCACAGTTTTGGGTATCGGCATTTTACCATGCACAGTATACTTTAACCACAGCTTGTCCCGAAAGTGAATGATCATACCCTTTTTGACGTCAGATAAATCGCTCCGTTTCCGCATTGCGACAATGGTTGCTCGATATTCCACGTCCCCCCAACATGCCTTATATGCCCTACAATACTAATGCTGCCACCCGTCGTCTGTGAGTGGTTATTACATGTTGACGTCGAACATAGGCTGTGGTCGCATTAATGTAACTGGACTATGTAGTAACAGGAGTAGAAAAAAACACAGTTTTTGTTTGGAAAGGAAAAGCAGAATAATACAGATAAATTACAGGCAGATAGATTTAAACTGTGATCGGTGGTAGCAGTGGGTGTAGAGGGAGTTATGGAAGAGGGAGATAAAGATGAACGTGGTAGAAAATAACCAACTTTCTGCGGAGGGCCACCACAGCTCAGAGACATCATGAATAATAGTAACAACACTCACATTCAATAACATTTAAAATTATCATAAAAATTATAACATTTAAACAGTAAAGAAAGATGAGGTGTTTGGAAAAGCTTTATTCGTAACTACCGGTTTCATGTCAGTATAATAGCCACGCGGGGTAGCCGCGCGGTCTTAGGCGCATTGTCACGGTCGGTGCGGTTCCCCCCGTCGGAGGTTGCGAATCCTCCCCCGGGCGTGTGTGTGTGTGTGTTGTCCACAGTGTAAGTTAGTTTAAGTTAGATTAAGTAGTGTGTAGGCTTAGGGACCGATGCCCTCAGCAGCTTGCTCCCATAAGACCTTCCCACAAATTTCCAGTTCAGTATAGTCGCATCTTCGGGCTTGTAAATGTGTATGTGAAATCTTATGGGACTTAATTGCTAATGTTATCAGTCCCTAAGCTTACACACTACTTAACCTAAATTATCCTAAGGAAAATCACACACCCATGCCCGAGGGAGGACTCGAACCTCCGCCGGGACCAGCCGCACAGTCTTCGGGTTTATAATGGTTACATTTTCGTACTGTAGATGGACAGTTAGGAAGTCCCAGCTTTCGGGGAGTTGTCCGCGTTAAGAGTCAAACCGCACTGGAGGTTTGTCATAATAATTGCTAGCCCCCACGGGTTGCTTAAACAACATCGACATGGTAGTAAGACGGCGGAAGTACTCACATCACATGAGATTTTAAGTTTTATTTATATTGATTTTATACACCTGTTGTCTACCGGATCTTATATAATATCCTTTGGGGTGTTATCCGGAGGTTAGGTAGGTTTAAGTAGTTCTAAGTTCTAGGGGACTGATGACCTCAGATGTTAAGTCCCGTAGTGCTCAGAGCCATTTTTTGTTATCCGGACTGGCTCATTCAACAGTCATGCTTTGTATATTTCGAGACACATCTTACGGGTGTACTCAATTTTATTGTGACAACTTACCAATGGGGTTTGACTCTTAAGGTGGACAACCTCCCGAAAGCTGAGACTGCTAATTGTCCTTTACATAGCCGTTGCTCCGATTTAGACATTTGTTGCAGCGTGGTACCAACTTTCCTATAGCATCTTCATAGAAGGCAGCCGCCTGTACGTTTACCCGATCTTCTACGCTTCTCTGCAACAAGTTGTCCGTGCCAGAAAGCTGTACCACTAGCCAGTGAGTCATATGACGAAAGAGATGAAAATAAATTCCGGGCTTTGTGAGGTGTTATCAAACACTTCCAATCAAAAACGCTGCATGAGGGCCTTCGTTGCAGCAGCAGTATGCAGCAGAGCGCTGTCAAGAAGGACAATGCCTTATGACAACATTCCTCTTCGCTTGTTCTCAATTGCCTTCGTAGACGATTTTCTCGAATCACCTCATCCACTCGCTGACAAGACCATCGGTTGACACACGCTTCCTTCCCTGACCGCCTGCATCATGAACGGCTGTGCGTTCTGCTTCAGTCTCTGCACTATTGCCTTACTTCGCTGTCACCTATGAAAGTTACGTCGTATGGACTGCATTAAGTCAGGCGGAAACCCTTACACTTGGCGGGAGACGCTATTGTTCTACACATCCTAAAGTGTTCACTGCGCGCTCAGAGCTGAAAAGTGCAAATTGGCGCTATCGACGGGTGTACTACAATAATTGCGCAACGCATCTGTGCAAAGCTTCATATAATTTTCTCTGTGGTTTTAAATTCTCGACCGATCAGGCCTTGGAAAAAAAACACGCTCGTAATACAGCTTATTACATATCAGTCAGGCTGAGCTCAAAGTAGGCATTTATGGAGTAATTCTTCCCGCACTCCATACGTGGACGGAACGAGAAAAAGTTTTAGTATATTATAAATGGTTCAAATGGCTCTGAGCACTATGGGACTTTATATCTGTGGTCATCAGTCCCCTAGAACTTAGAACTACTTAAACCTAACTAACCTAAGGACATCACACACATCCATGCCCGAGGCAGGATTCAAACCTGCGACCGTAGCGGTCACGCGGTTCCAGAGTTTAGCGCCTAGAACCGCACGGCCACACCGGCCGGCAATACATTATGAACAGGAAGTGCCCCCTGCCGAGCACTTCACAGTGGTTTCCGGAGTTCTGATGTAGATATTGTACAGAATAGTCAACTTTTCAGTAACTTCATAAATTTTGGCTGCGCTTTTGGGCTCCCTGTTTATTTGATGCTGTTGGTTTTCTGAGCATCCCAGTATTAGAGTGGCACGATGTTTAATGTTCCAGCAAGATATGTGACGTAATTTCTTTGGGGGCTGTTAGAAGTAGACCGCAAGTAGTAAGTCATATGTTCAGAAGCCGAGAGACGCCGTCTGACCAGTATCTCTTATTTTGTCAACTATTTTCGTTGTGATTACATCGATGAGACCCTGATTCTGTGCCATGTGGTGTGTGTATTGCACTGGAAGATTGCTCATGTATTGGTTGATAGGTGGGAATGCCATGAACAATTTTCTAGAAATACTGATCGGTGGGGGCCGAGTGTGGGAGTGGAGGAGCGTTTGAATGTCACTTTTGTACGTTTTCCTTGAATAACTCGCAAACTACGGCATCTAGCGAAAACGTAACCCTCTACAAAATTCACCAAAAAATTTCCTGCAAAGATGTCCAGTTCATTTTTCCTGTAGGGCTACTAGTTTGCGCGTAGCGAGTGATAGAATGTGAAAATCTCGCGCGTGGTTTACGAAGGCCAGATATAAAATTGGGGGCTGCAGTAAACGATAGCGGCAGGGGTAGCTGAATCGCTCTGTATGTGAAGAACAGCTGCTAAAATTAAAAATCGAAATTACATACTCCAGAAACTGTGTGGCACATGACGAGAATTATTTGCATCGACACTGCATAGCTCAATTTTGGGATTAGTTTATTAAGTTGTGGAATATTGTTCCCCAGCTTGGATGAACAGTATGCACTCAAGACTTTTTTTTGTTGACACACAGCTCAACCAAACTATGTGTCTTATAACTGGTAGAAGCAGAACTACGCCCACTTTCTGGCCACCCACAGTTAGCTACATATCACCTCCATATTTGTGACCGGAAAGTGAACTTGTGCGGTTGTACAAAAAACTACAGAAAAACCTTCACCTCCCTGTTCACGCAGACATGATAACCATTAGCAAAGGAAGGCTTAGCTCTCGTCACCCACTCCTGGAAACTGTAAGGCTGTTAGTTGACAACGGCTTTAATATTAATGACTGGTGAAGACACACATGGCAGATTAATGCTTCTACGGAACAACTGAAGATGCCGTGCATGTCGACCAAGCCACATGGCTTTGAACTGTCACGCAAGATGTGGCCGGTTCTTAACCAAATAAGAACCAACACTGGAAGGTGTGGCGACTCTCTGTACAAGTGGAAGAAAATAACTTCTCCTGGTTACGACTGTGGCTCTGAAAAGCAGACTCATCGCCATGTAATTGAAGAATGTCCTCTGAGAGCTTTCCCTGGCCCTGCAACGAATTTCCTGGTAGTGACAGAGGATTGATAGACTACATTCGTGGCCTGGATATTAGTTCTTAATTTGGGACAATTGTAAATATTTTTTAGTGTAGCCATACGCTAAAAAAAAATCCTCTACGCAAGAGCATGGTCAACAAATAGTAGGACGAAGTTGCTCGTTGAGTAAAATGCTTTACAAGTACTGAGAATATGAGCGATTACATTACTTCTCCCTATAAGTAATCAGAGATGAGCTTTCTCTATAATTAACACTAGCAGTCTATAAGATTGTAATGGGTTCACTCTGTTGACAAATTTTTGACCAAATTGCATACTGTGGGATATTAATCATTGACGGTCGGCTGCTATGTCGAATGAGAAGATAATATACCTAATCACCTGATTTGTTAGATGTGACGTGTAAAAAGAAAGCTAACCATGTTTCACAAGGGAACAGATTCTAAAACCTTTGTTGATTTTGAGGTTAAAGGTTTTCTTTTTCCTACATTTGAGATAAGAACATGGTTCGAGAAGCCATATGCATCTGTTGCTCCAATTTTCTACTGAACAGTAGTTACTTGGTTCCTTCTGCAGTCACTTGAAAGTATTCGCTGGTGAAGGCATTCGCCTAAGAAAAGATACGTTTGCGACGTACTCAGTTTGAAACATATGGAATTACTTACTGATATGATTACCAGTCATTCTTTTATTTAATGCATCACCAACAGTGCTACGTTCTAAGCATGTCAGAAATCTTCACACATAGTTTCAAATCCTTTATCTTCGAGTTTAACGTATGAGCGGCAAGGCATCTTCATTAGCGTTAATGGGTGTATCATCCAGGTACTTATTTGAAATAAAAATAATCACGAACAGTATTGTTAGGGCGAGCGCCTCATGTCTTCAGTCTCGTTCCTTTCAGATCTTGCCACACTTTCACCTCACATGGTAACGTGTCCTAGTCTCTTATCAGTAGCATAACTAATGTTTAGTAATGGTGCACTCGAACAAACAGTAACAGAGACCGTTGTGTCTGAAAGAAACTTATCATTCAACCACGAGCACACAGTCTCAAATTCATCATCGATTAAAACATTTAATGTTTCCACCAGCTGCGCGATATTAAATACTTTTAAAGGGCTCCGACATGAAACAGGTTCATTCTCTGCTCACGAAGTCTGTGAATATCTACACTCTCATCGCCTTCAGAGGAAGTGTTCATGGCACGTCGATGAAGCATGGGAGATAACCTTGACACGTGGTGAAGGACTCTGAATTAGTGATACAGACTTTCCATAGAACCATGAAGTTTCGTCCAATCACTGTGAACGAGGAACTGTAGCATCCAGAATCATCGAGACGTGGAGCGGTTTTCACAATCTGCTATGTCTATGTGGTATTGACTATTTTTGTTTCAACGAAGCATTTTACATATAAAATTAAGACTATGGAACTCTTGTCACACAAAGCAACGCGAATGAATCTCCTCCGAACAGAGTGAGGAGATTAGGTAGCATTACAACAGGAGTACACTATGTGGCATCTCCTCAGACATTCAGACCATTAGATGATACCATTGCAAGCTGACTTTTATTGGGCTATTTTCACACCCGAGAATTGTTTTCTTGAAGGAAAACCAATAAATACTATCGTCATGGCGCGGAATTTACTCAAAGATAGCGGAATTTAATTTTCCTTCCAGCTCAGGTGACATACAATGACTTATTCAACAGGGATATTGTGGGAAGAGTGAGCCTGACTGCATTAAATACTGGTCAGACTGTTTTGCCATCTTGTAGGTATACTCAAGTTCTAGTCGAGCTGCACTTTCACTAACAAGGGAACATTACCAAGTGTCAATAAACGATCTTGATGCCAAAATAATGCAATATGTATTTGTTTCTTTGTGCTCGATTCCACTTTTAAGGGGTAAAACACACTCTAAGATGGAGGGAATATCTTTGGAACGATGATGAACAAAAATGTTTCTCATATAGAAGTTAATATGCGATTAACGTTCCTGAAAACTGTATAATCGAATTCTGTAATAATTCGAAATTTTGCAAATTACCCTACCACCATTAATTAATTTTGAAAAGTGAAAACGTTTATCCAACAGAAATTAAAGACACTTTCAAGGTGCATCCATCAGTATGTCATAATGCTGGATTCTGAAATACCATTCTTGAAAAATAAGCTGTACACAATGTGCTGTCAGAGTATTTTCAACATACCTGATTAAAATATCTAAACATTCATTATTAGTTTAGTTATTTATTTTATTTATATTTATCTTACTTTTTAAATTGTTATTTTACGTTTTACATTCTTTTATTATTTTTTTGTTTATCGTTTCACACATGTGAATTTTGTTAACTAAAAATAATAAGTAACTCATTATTACGTTACAAAATCATTACAGTAATGATAATCTCTAAAGAAATGCTTGAAACATAACGTTTTCTTACACCATGCACATAAAATGAACGAAATTTCTCCACATAATATACACGATAGATAACACCTCATAAAACAGGATACAGCAGGACTTCAAAGTGTCGCGAGTGACCGTCTGATACGTAACAGGCATATTTCAGTGCATTGGTAATCCTTGACGAAGAGAACTGTTTATGTACTAGTGACTGCAGCTTTATTATTTTGTTTCTCAAGTGGAAATTGATATCATAATCATTAAAACGAACTAGATCGATGTCTTTGGGATCACCAGATGAGCAAGTTCCTTGTCCTCAGGTATGATGGCCAAAACACTTTTTCCACGCTGACCACTCACCTTTTCATAGTTTTAAAAGAAACTGCTGGCGAGTTTGGACGAATAATTTGAGAATCTCTTGTTGAAGCCTCAAATGTTTTCATGAACCTTAATTACATATCAAATGTTATCTGAAAAACATTTATCATAGTTTTAAAAGAAACTGCTGGTGAGTTTGGACGAATAATTCGAGAATCTCTTGTTAAAGCCCCAAATGTCCTTGTGGCAGCATCTAAATCTGATAAACAAACGTCTGATCACGTCAAAAGATATTTAAAAGATGATTTCTTTTCCAGTGAGGGAAAGAAATCTATATTATCATTATATTCTTAGGGCTGTCAATGTGAAAGAAATGCATAGAGGACAGGGAACTTGTCCATCTGGTGATTTCAAATGGATCGACGGCACAGGTACAGTCGTGAGATGTATATGGATTTCGGTGTTGGAAGAACTTTGGGAGAAGATTTTCAAATCTAGTTCAGTTGAGTGATTATGATGTCACTTTGCTATAGAGAAGGAATATATTCAAGAATCGAGCTGAAGTCACCAGTACATAATCAGTTCTCTCCGCCAAGACTTATCAATATACTGAAATATGCCTCAGGCATATCAGGATATTTACACAGTCACTTGCGACTGTTTGAAATCGTTTTGAATTTTGCATTATTGTGTTCTCTGTCGTATATATTATTTGAAGAAATTTCGTTCATTTTATGTGCATGCTGCAAGAAAATGTTATATTTCAAGCCTTTATTTATAGATCGTCATTATTGTAATGATTTTGTATCATAATAATAAGTTGCTTATTATTTTCAGTCAACAAAACACATGTATGTGAAACGGCAAACAAAAAAAAAAGAGTGGAAGTATATTATAAAATAATAATTCAAAACATACGGTCAATATAAGTATACAACTAGGATAATAAAAAATGTTTAGATATTTTAATTAGGTATGTTGAAAATACTTTGACACCACATCGTGCAAGGCTTATTTTCCAAATATGGTAGTTCAGAAAACAGCTTTATTACACATTGATGTATGTACTTCTAAAGTTTCTTTGTTTAATGTCGGACAAAAGTTTTCACTTTTCAAAATTAATTAATCGTGGTGGGGTGATTTGCAAAATACCAAATTGCGTCAAAATTCGATTATACAGTTTTCATGAACGTTAATTACATATCAAATGTTATCTGAAAATCATTTGTATATTTATTTATTCGTTGGGGCCAGCTGGGACCAAGTTAACTCTTGTTGTACTCAGCACTGAGCCTGGCTTTTTTCTGAGCCCAGATTTCCCTCATTCGTTGTGCGTGGGCCTGCTTGCGCTCTTCTGTCCAAATGACACCGTGTTTTTTTTTTTCGGTTGCTCGTCTCGGGTTATTCTGTTTGTCACTAGTTTCTTTCGGAAGATAACTCTGTCAAAAACATCTTCGGGTTTGATATGTAGCATCTGGAGGTCTTCTTTGGTGTTTTAAACCATAGCGTCGTAGTTTTTGGTTTTGAATCAAAAAAGAGAAATATATATTTGATTAACCTATTTCGGTCCAGTCGTTTGAGGTGACCATAAAATCGTGCCCGTCTTTTACGGATTGTGCCTGTAGTTTTACTGTAGATTTGCTTGTTGGATCTGTCTTGATACATGCCATTCTAGAACTTGGATGCTAGGATTCTTCTAATGATTTTGCTCTCTTTTTTTCCAGTTCTTTGAGGAGTTTTTTTATCAGCGTTTAGGAATAAGATTTCAGCTGCATACAGAACTACTGGCTTCAAAATTGTTCCGCAGTGACGTATCGTATTGTTCTGGGAAAGGCATTTCTTGTTGTAGATCATGCGGAGTGTTTGGTAAGCTGTTCCTAGTTTGTGTATCCGTTCCCTAAACGCTTTCTTGTCCAGTCCACTTTCCATGATCATTTCATCCAGGTACTTGAATTTGTCTACCCGGGCGATGGCCCCATATTTCGTACGGAGTTTTGTTGGAGCGTCTTTAGTGTTAGTCATGACTTCTGTTTTCTCAAATGATATTTGCAGACCAGTTTGTTCAGCGATTTCTTTTAACAGTTCGATTTGAATCCTAGCGGTGTCTAAGTCGTTTGACAGAATGGCAATGTCATCGGCAAAGGCCAAGCTGTCTACCTCGATCCGCTTCGATTTGGTTCCAACTCGCAACAGGCTATGGTTGGTTTCCATTAATCTTTCGCGCCAGGTCCTGATGATCTTTTCAGGGACGCAGTTGAAAAGCATTGGAGACAGGCCATCACCTTGCCTGACCCTTGTTTTGACATCAAAGGAATCCGAGAGACACCCAAGGAATTTTACTTTGAATTTTGTATCTGTTAGGGTAGCTCTAATTAATGCCTGCAGTTTAAGGTCAACTCCGAAATCATTTAGAATGTTCAGCAAGACCTTCCGGTCTATGGAGTCTTATGCCTTCTTGAAGTCCACAGAGACTGACACGTAGTGTTTGGAACTTAGAGTATAATATCTGATTATTGTTTTGAGGTTTTAGATCTGTTCGACTGTTGAGCGACTTTTTATGAAGCCCCCTTGGTATACACCTATTTGATGGGCGACTTTGGCTTATAAACCCTCCAGAATGGCGAGTGAGAGAATTTTATAGGTTTCCGGACCAGGGATACTCCTTGGTAGATGTTAATGCCTTCCATGTTGTCTTTCTTGTGCGAGGGATGGATCAGGGCCGTTTTCCAATCTTCGGGCAGTGTTTCATCATTCCAAATTTTTTCTATTTGTTTTTGTAATATTTCAAGTGATTCCTTTGGGGCATATTTCCACAGTTCTGCTTCGACTGGGTCTTCTCCAGGTGCTTTGTTGTTTTTGAGACGGCCAATGTGGCGCTTGATTTCATCTTTGTCAGGTGGTCTGGACTCTGGATACTTGAGCAGTGCCTCTTTGGTCTCGGTGGGGTTTGGGGGTTTATTACAGCTCAGTAGGTCTCGAAAGCAGTCTGCTAGAATCTGACAATTTTCTTCATTTGAAGTCGCCAGTGTGCCGTCCTATCGCTCAAAGAATAGTGACAGCGGTTTGTAACCGGTCAGTTTGCGTTTGAAGGCTCTGTAGTACTCTCTGGTTTTATTCTTCCTAAAATTTTGTTCTATCTTTTCATTTTTTGATTTTTCATACGTACGTTTCTCGGTTCTGATTGCCTGGCTGTTTGGCACGTTGGATTTTGTACGTTTCCCAGTCAGTTTCCAATTTAGTTGAGTAGTATTGTTTCCATGCACTGGGCCTTTCCTTGAGGACTGACTCGCATGTGTCATTCCACCAGGCATGCGTTTTGCTTCTTTTGATTTCTGCAACTTCTTTGGCAGCCTCTATAAGGCACTCTTTGGTGGTACTGAAGTAGTAGTCGCTTGGTCTTGCATTTTCTTGGAACTCCATGACCATTTGTGGAAGTTTATCATTGTCAAAGCGTATAATTTTTTTGGTGGTCTTTCTGGTGTTTATGGGTATAGGTTTGAATTTAATTATGGACATGTAATGATCTGAAGCCACATTTATGGCCGTTGCTCCTGGAGAACGCGACGTGGTCTATTTGGAACTCCCCGATGGTTTGGACGGGAGATCGCCCAGTGATCTGCTTTCTGGGTAGAGGGCGAAGGTGGGTCGACATTACCTGCGGGTTGTGATTTTCATAGATGGATACAAATCTTTTGCCTTTTTGGTTGGTTTTCTTAAGGGCAGGGTAATTTCCTATAACTTTATTATTTATTATATTTATTATTTATATTTCATTATTTATTATTCCCTCCGAACCTAAAATGGCAAATTACCATTGGAGGTGTGTTTTACTCCTTAAAACTGACATTGAGCACAAACAAAAAAATACATATTGCATTATTTTGCTACCTCGTACACCCGCCAAATTTCATCAAGATCCTTTATTGTTATTTGGGAATGTTCGCTTGTAAGTAATGGATTTTGCACCGCGTAGTTCATTAAGCCATTAAGCATTAATGAGAGGGACATTACCAACGAAGAACTATGAAATAAAAGTGAAAGTTGAAATTTTGAATGGTTTATATAATCTGTCTGTAGCACTATGTGGCGATTTCATTGTTGCAGAGGGATCACGCTGATGTCCTGGAACGCGGCACCATTTGTGTGCAGCATCTTTGAGGGCTTGTCCATCGCTGAATGTAGACTGACTGAAACGCAGAATGCAAAATGCAGTCCAATATTGATCAAACTTCATGGAGATGTTCATGACATTCGGAGCTGATGTCAGTCATCAATATCAGTATGAGATGTAGCCCCACGGATACAAATACACTCTTGTATTAGTTGTGGCACGAAAGCAAAGAGCCTCTGAAAGTCATAATGAGGAATTTCGTGACATCTATAAAGCACATATTGTGTCAATCCTTGAAGACTGCTGGCTGCAGGCGTTCTGAAAATATACATCTTCCAATCCCATCCCAGAATTGCTTTATGGGTGACAAATCAGGGTCCCGGTAGACCGATCAAGTATCCGTATACTCCTCAATGAATCCAGGAGTTTATGGGATGGACTATTGTGGGGTCTTGCATTATGTTGCTGAAATATATTACTTAGTAACGTGGTCATGAAGGGTATGTCAATAGGGTTTACTATTCTTGCCACATGCTGGGGAACAGTCGATCTCCCTTGAACAATCACCAAATCACATTGGCGTCGATCTAGCCGCTATACACAGAGGCGAGACCCATCGCTGAACACCAAAGAATGCTACTCAGCATTCAGTGGGTGTCTGAGGTCTGTGATATGATGTCAACGGGAAATGACGTCTTGCATCTCGAGATTTCAATATACATAACAGTAATCTATCCTCCACTACTCGTGATGACACTCTGCCTGAATCCTCTGCCCTCAATACAGCTCTTGATATCAGTTTATTCGTCAGTGCTAGTCGAATAACCATGTCATCTTCTCCTGGCGTAGTTCCTATGGAAGGACCCATGCCTACCCTTCTTCCCAAACTGTTGTCCTAAGTCGTGAGTCAGTCTCATCTCCGTTAGTTTGCAGTCACTGCACAACAATCAACTGTCTATGTGATCTGTTACTATGATACTCCAATACCCCCCAGGTCAATGATTCGATCTTCTTCAAAGAAAGAATGATAACTACAAGCTACACGTACTCGTCTTACGGACAGGCTGTGTTGCGATCACAACTTGAAAAGTTCTTGTAATAACAGATGCACTTAACAGCCATCGGTTACTCACATGATTCTTCATCTGTAGGGATGAATTTTTTTCTCTACTGAAAATACTATCAATAAGCACTCATAAATATGAAATTTCAGTCTACATATACCACAGGTATGGAAGTATGAGTTTCATAGCGTTCAGACAAGTTGTTAATGGTGTAACGCATTACACTAACGTCAACATATACCTTTCGAAGCCTTCAGCAGTGTGCGATAGAAAACTTAGTCTGTGGGTTTTTTGATCACGAGGAAAGAAGAAGCCTTATGTACCATATAGCTAACGGCCATACCGTGTTAAATACACCTGTTCTCGTCCGATCACAGAAGTTAAGCAACACCGGGCCCTGTTAATATTTGGACATGAGGCCGCCTTCTCCCCCCCTTCCCCCCTTCCCCCCCTTCCCCCCCCCCCAACGCCACCCCCGCCCTCTCATGATACACGGACCATGCCGTTGATGAGAAGAGGAGTCTTGCGTGCCTCAGACGAAGCCGCCTGGTACCGTAGGTGCAACCACAACGGAGGAGCATCTGTTCAGATGATAGACAAACGTATGGTTCCTGAAGAAGAGCAGCAACCTTTTCAATAGTTGCAGTCAGGATGATTGACTGATCTGGCCTTGGAACATCAACCAAAACGGCCTTGCTGTGCTGGTACTGCGAACGGCTGAAAGCAAAGTGAAACTACAGCCGTAATTTTTCCCGAGGGCAGGTAGCTCTACTGTATGGTTAAATGATGATGGCATCCTCTTGGGTAAAATATTCCTGAGGTAAAATAGTCCCCCATTCGGATCTTCGTATGGGGACTACTCAGGAGGGCGTCGTTACCAGGAGAAACAAAACTGGCGATCTACGGATCAGAACCTGGAATATCATATCCCTTAATCGGGAAGGTAGGTTAGAAAATTTGAAAAGGCAAGTGGGTTGGTTAAAGTTAGATATAGTTGGTGTTAGTGAAGTTCTGTGGCAGGAGTAGCAGGACTTCTGGTCAGGTGAATACGGGGTTATAAACACAAAATCAAATGAGGATAATGCGGGAGTAGTTTTAATAATGAACAAGAAAATAGGAATATGACTAAGCTACTATCAACACCATAGTGAACGCATTATCATAGCCAAGACAGATACAAATCCTACACACACCACAGTAGTACAAGTTTATATGCCAGATGAGGAAGAGATTGAAGAAATGTATGACGAAACGAAAGAAATTATTCAGACAGTTAAGGTAGACGAAAATTTAATAGCTATCGGGGACTCGAAATCGATAGCAGGAAAAGGAAGAGAAGGAAAAGTTGTAGGAGAATGTGGACTGGGGGAGAGGAATGAAAGAGGAAGCCGCCTGGTACAATTTTACACAGAGCATAATTTCATCATCGCTAAAACTTAGTTCAAGAATCATGAAAGAAGACTGTATACGTGGAAGGAGCCTGGATACACTGGAAGGTTTCAGACTGATTAAATAATGCTAAGACAGAAATTCAGGAACAAGATTTTAAATTGTAAGTCATTTCCAGGAATAGATGTGCACGCTGACCTCAATTTATTGGTTATGAATTGTAGATTAAAATTGAAGGAACTGCAAAAAGAGAGGAATTTAAGGAGATGTGATCCGAATAAACTGAAAGAACCAGAGGTTGTAGAGAGTTTCAGAGGGAGCATTAGGGAACTATTGACAGGAAAAAGGAAAAGGAATACGGTAGAAGAGGAATGGGTATCTTTGAGAGATGAAATAGTGAAGGCAGCAGAGGATCAAGTAGATAGAAAGACTAGGTCTAATAGAAATCCTTGGGTAACTCAGGAGATATTGAATTTAATTGATGAAAGGATAAAATTTAAAAATACCTTAAATGAAGCAGACGAAACGGAATACAATCGTCTAAAAAATTAAATCGACAGGAAGTGCAAAATTGCTAAGCAGGAATGGCAAGAGGACAAATGTAGGGATGTAGAAGCATACATAAGATAGATACCGCGTACAGGAAAGTTAAACAGGCCTTTGAAGAACAGAGAAATACCTGTATGAGTATCAAGAGGTCACATGGAAAACCAGTCCTAAGCAAAGAAGGGAAAGCAGAAAGGTGGAAGGAGCATGTATAGGGTCTATATAGGGGAGATGTACTTGAGGAAATTATGGAAATAGGAGAGGAAGTAGATGGAGAGGAGATGAAAGATATGATACTGCGTGAAGAATTTGACAGAGCACTGAAACACCTAAGTCGAAATAAGGCCCCGGGAGTAGACAACATTCCTTTAGAACTACTGATAGCCTTGGATGAGCCAGACATGCAAAACTCTTCCATCTGGTGAGAAGATGTATGAGACAGGCAAAATACCCTCAGACTTCAAGAAGAATAAAATAATTCCAATTCCAAAGAAAGCAGGTGCAGACAGGTGTGAAAATTACCGAACTACAAGTTTAATAAGTCACGATTGCAAAATACTAACACGAATTCTTTAAGGAAAAATGGAAAAACTGATAGAAACCGACTTCGGGGAAGGTCAGTTTGCATTCCGTATAAATGTAGGAACACGCGCGGGAATACTGATCCTACGACTTGTCAAAGAAGATAGGTTAAGAAAAGGCAAACCTACGTTTCTAGCATTTGTAGACATAGAGAAAGCTTTTGACGATGTTGACTGGAGTACACTCTTTGAAGGGTAGCAGGTGTGAAATACAGGGAGCGAAAGGCTATTAAAAAAAAAAAAAAAAAAAAAAAAAAAAAAAAAAAAAAAAAAAAAAAAGGTTCAAATGGCTCTGAGCACTATGGGACTTAACATCTGAGGTCATCAGTCCCCTAGAACTTAGAACTACTTAAACCTAATTAACCTAAGGACATCACACACATCCATGCCCGAGGCAGGATTCGAACCTGCGACCGTAGCGTTCGCACGGTTCCAGACTGTAGCGCCTACAACCGCACGGCCACTCCGGCCGGCTCGAATCTATCTAGTATTACCCACATGGCATTTTCGCGAGATATACCTGGGAGGAAGCAATATATTTGGTCTCGGAATTTTAATAGTAAACCCAACCTTGATGCACTGATACATGCCTGTATTCGCCGTGGCATACTATCCACAAGTTCATCAAGGCGCCTAGAACCGCTCGGCCACACCGACCGGCGACTATTCACAATTTGTACAAAAACCAGATGGTAGTTACAAGAGTCGAAGGCACGAAAGGGAAGCAGTGGTTGAGAAGCGATTGAGACAGATTTGTAGCCTATCCCCGATGTTATTCAAAAAATGGCTCTGAGCACTATGGGACTCAACTGCTGTGGTTATCAGTCCCCTAGAACTTAGAACTACTTAAACCTAACTAACCTAAGGACATCACACACATCCATGCCCGAGGCAGGATTCGAACCTGCGACCGTAGCAGTCCCACGGTTCCGGACTGCGCGCTGAGAACCGCGAGACCACCGCGGCCGGCCCCGATGTTATTCAATTTGTGTATTTGGCAAGCAGTAAAGGAAACAAAAGAAAAATTTGGAGTAGGAATTAAAGTCCAGGGAAAAGAACTAAAAGCTTTGAGGTTTGCCGATGCCATTGTAATCCTGTCAGAGACAGCAAGGGATTTGGAAGAGCAGTTGAACGTAAGGACGATATAAGATGAACATTAACAAACGCAAAACGAGGATAATGGAATGTAATCGAATTAAATCAGATGATGCTGAGGTAATTCGACTAGGAAATGAGACACTTAATACAGTAGATAAGGTTTGCTGTAAGGGCAACAAAACAGCTGATGGTGGTCAAAGTAGAGAAGATATAAAATGTAGACTGGCAATGGAAAGAAAGGCGTTTATGAAGGAGAGGTATTTATTAAAATGTAGTATAGAGTTAAGTGTCAGGAAGTCTTTTCTGAAAGTATTTGTATGGCGTGTAGCCATTTATGGAAGTGAAACATGGACGATATACAGTTTAGGCAAGAAGAGAACAGAATCTTTTGAAATGTGATGCTACGGAAGAACACTGAAGATTAGATGGGTAGAACATGTAACTAATGAGGAGGTAATTATAAAATTGGGAAGAAGAGAAATTTGTGGTACATCCTGACTAAAAGAAAGGATCGGTTGACAGGACAAATTCTGAGACACCAAGGAATCACCAATTCAATAATGGTGGGAAGCGCGCCCGCGTGGGGGTTAAAAATCGTAGAGGGAGATAGTTAAATACAGTAAGCAGATACAGAAGGATGTAGGTTGCGGTAGTTGAAGAGGCTTTTACAGGATAGAGTAGCGTGAGAGCTGCATCAAAAAAGTCTTTGTACTTAAGAGCATAATAACAGCTTAGTTCATCTAGTTTTCGACGCAGCTTATCAAGCGTTGAGAGCACCGTCATAAATCAATTACTGCCTCCAATACTGCAGACTGTGGAGCATATGGTCTCCAGGTGAGCACTAGGTCTATAATTTGACACCAGTAAGCCGGATTTCGGTGAGTTAGTCACTCTCTGCTTTGCCTGCGTAGTGTTCATATCGAAGCCAGCAAGTGGTTGATCGTTCTCTAGGCTCAGAAGAACAAGATTTCATCTACTTTACCGATACGCAGAATATTTTCCATATACGAGGGTTGTCCAGAATGTAAGTTCCGATCGGACGCAAAATGGAAACCACTGGGAAAATCCGGTAAAGCTTTGCACAGAAGTGTTGGGCAGTGTCTCTAGTACGCCCATCGATCGTGTCGCGTCGCTCTCTTCAGTTTTGAGTGAACAGTGAGCACGGAAAGATGCGTAGGGAATAGCGTCTCCCGCCAAGTATGAGGGCCTGGTTAGAGATTTCGCCTGTGTCATGCAGCCCACATAACACAACTGTCGAGCAGTTCCTTCTTCATCCCAATTCTCGCTCGCACACTGCTGGGGCAATGAAGACTCCCCTGCAACGTTTCCGATGAGAAGTGTTTGATCACCCACAATACAGTCTGTAATTGGCTCCCCCTGAGTCTCATATCTGCTCACAAGAACCGCTGGCTATGAAGACAAAATTTTTCCACAGACAACGAGCTGAAGACCAGTGCAGATAATTGGCCGAAAGCACAGGCGGCTGCTTTCTATGACGAGGATATTGGAAAGTTGATACAACACTATGACAAACTCGAAGTAGGAGCAGCGTCTATGTACATAAGTAGGTGGAAGGTGTACCTAACTGTTGCAAATAAAACGTTTCTGGTTTTCACTGTGGTTTCCATTTCGCCACCGATCGGAACTAAATTAGTTTCTGGACAACCCTCGTATTTCTGAGCTTACTCATGTAAGCCTCACAGTTTCCCAACTAGTTATCTAAGGGGGTAAATATACATGTTTGAGATGGTTTACTTCCGTACAACACTTCCGTGAAAAGGTGCAACACCCTCATGGACTGTCTTTAATGGCACCAGGATATAACATGTACGTACTGAGGAGTTGTAGTGTTGATGAGTCATTTGTTACGGTCATCGGCGATAAGATGGCGCTCAGAAGTCCTATCTGTGCACCCTCCGTTTTGGCTACGCAGGTAACAACTGCGCTCAGTTTAGATGTGAGCAGACTTTTCAACAGTCATTTAAGGATACAACTATGTCTCACCGACAAGTACGTTTTCCTCTTGAACAGCTTCAGCCATTTGAGCCGGGTTGCATTGTGGGTCTGCGGGAAGCTGGATGGACGTATTCACTAATTGCTGTACATGTACATGTATCGGTGATGTGTCGCTGCTCCCGACAGTGGTCTGTGGAAAATTCTCACATTTAGCGAGCATCGTCCAGGGACGAAATCCGATCTCATGTTGTACTTGCTGGGTCATCGAGGACCACTGGGAAGCGTCTGCTGCCAGCAGGATTATCATCACATATGTCTCTGACTAGGCTACTACTGACACCACGACAACGCCAAGCATGCCTAGGCTGGTGTCGTTAAAGAGCTGACTGGACAGTGAAACGGAGCTGTGTTGTGTTCAGTGGCGAGAGCAGGTTCCGTGTGTATGCGAATGATGGACGTACACGCATACGGCGTAGACCTGGTGAGCTGCCTATTCCAGGGTGCACTCGCCCACGACACACAGCTATCATCCTAGGCTTCATGGTGTGGAGGGCCATCAGTTTCAGCTCGCGGTAACATTCGGTGTTTCTGCAGAGCAAAGCGACCTGCGCCCGCTACACTGCACAGGCTGTTATCCCCGTGCCATTGCCATTTCCTCGAGAGGTATATTATGTGCTTTTTCAGCAGAACAATGAACGTCCACACACGTCTGCTTAGATGCAACGTGCGTTTCGTGGCGTACAGCTGCCCTAGTCAGTAAGATTATAAGATCTCACGGTCGTACAATTTGGTGGCAATGGGGAAGTGCGTTATCTTGCTGAAGGTGTAGACGTTCTGCAGTAAACATAGTCGAACGAGGAGGTACACGTGATCGGACAGCTTATTCCTGTGTGATTCACCGAGGAGAGACGATGACACACGTGTGAGGGAGACTCGTCACCCCTTGTTAACTTCCCTCAAACGAGAATACAGTTTGCACACACCTCAACGAAGCTTAGTTAGCATGTGAGATGCGTCACCTAGTGCAGTGCTCGACATACCAGTAACCTGCCACCGGTATGTGCCGCGAGTCATAAGGTTGGAGATACCAGTTTCCAAGATTGAAGCACCCAAAGCCAGTGTTACGGCAGCATTGCTGACCTCTGCGTCACGTCACTTGCAGACAGACTTTACAGAATACGTATACATGATTACTGTTAACATTAATGAAAACTTTTTTTAATCTTATTCATGCAACTACACTTAAAAGATACGTACTTTTTACAGGTTGCCAAGTTTTAAATAAATATTGGTGCATGGAACAGAAAGAGTTGTCCAGGAGATATGACTTTAGGTTAGATTTGAAAACGGACATCTCTGTTCTTCTCAAACTGCGATGGATTGCTTATGACGAATTTCATTAATGTATATATACAGGGTGCTACAAAAAGGTACGGCCAAACTTTCAGGAAACATTCCCCACACACAAAGAAAGAAAATATGTTATGTGGACATGTGTCCGGAAACCCTTACTTTCCATGTTAGAGCTCATTTTATTACTTCTCTTCAAATCACATTAATCATGGAATGGAAACACACAGCAACAGAACGTACCAGCGTGACTTCACACACTTTGTTACAGGAAATGTTCAAAATTTCCTCCGTTAGCGAGGATACATGCATCCACCCTCCGTCGCATGGAATCCCTGATGCGCTGAATCAGCCCTGGAGAATGGCGTATTGTATCACAGCCGTCCACAATACGAGCACGAAGAGTCTCTACATTTCGTACCGGAGTTGGGTAGACAAGAGTTTTCAAATGCCCCCATAAATGAAAGTCAAGAGGGTTGAGGTCAGGAGAGCGTGGAGGTCATGGAATTGGTCCGCCTCTACCAATCCATCGGTCATCGAATCTGTTGTTGAGAAGCGTACGAACACTTCGACTGAAATGTGCAGGAGCTCCATCGTGCATGAACCACATGTTGTGTCGTACTTGTAAAGGCACATGTTCAACATTACCTTCCTTCAATTGGGCCAACTGGCGATGAATCGAGGAAGTACAGTACATACTGACGAAACTAAAATGAGCTCTAACATGGAAATTAAGCGTTTCCGGACACATGTCCACATAACATCTTTTCTTTATTTGTGTGTGAGAAATGTTTCCTGAAAGTTTGGCCGTACCTTTTTGTAACACCCTGTATAGTGATGGTGCAGTTAAAATGCCTAACTCCGAAAAGAGATACCTACTTCAACATTACATATTTTTCTTACCGACTGCTTTTGTGCAACCAATACTTTCTCTCTAAGTGATGAGTTACTTCAGAAAATTAATCCATAAGATATTATTGAGTGGAAATATGCAAACTATGTCAGGAAGTTGCTTCATTTGTTTCCAAGACTAGTAATTAAACGAAATGTAAAAGCAGCTGAACTTAATTGTGTGAGGAGCTGAGTATTATGCTTCTTACAGTTCAAGTTTTCATCAATATGTACACCCTAATATCTGACTCCTCTTAGTTGTCATAGATTGAAGTCAGCTGATAGGTATTCCTGCTTAAGGGAAGTCTCTCTAACAAAGGAACCACTTTTCACAAAGCTTAGGTATCCGAGTAATGAGGGAATTAGTATATTTCATCAAAATATACAAGGTATTAGATATAAAGTTAGTGAACCACTTCTTAAATAAGAAGATAATTCAGAGGCTTCCTTTACCAGGATACAGGTTGGCTGGCAGCTTTTCGAGCATCTCTTTGCGGTGTGGGGGAGTAGCCATGTATGTGAAAAACGGCATCCCATTTGAGTCAATTGATATTTCAAAGTACTGCACTGAAAAGGTGTTTGAATGTTGTGCAGGTGTGGTTAAATTTAACGGAGCTAAACTTCTAACTGTTGTTATTTATAGATCCCCAGACTCCGATTTCACAACATTTTTGCTAAAGCTAGAGGAGGTTCTTGGTTCACTTTATAGGAAATACAAAAAGTTTGTTATATGTGGTGACTTCAATATTAATTGTATAAGTGATTGTGCAAGGAAGAGGATGCTGGTAGACCTCTTTAATTCATATAATCTTATGCATACCGTATTCTTTCCAACGAGAGTGCAAGGGAACAGTAGAACAACCATAGACAACATTTTTGTTCATTCCTCATTACTAGAAGGGCATTCTGTTAGCAAAAAGGTGAATGGCCTTTCAGATCATGATGCACAAATTTTAACTCTAAAAGGTTTTTGTGCTGCAACACGTGTTAAATATAGTCATCAGCTCTTTAGGAAAGCTGATCCAGTTGTTGTAGAGACCTTTGTAAACCTTATCAAGGAACAAGAGTGGCAAGATGTTTATAGCGCTGATACAGTAGACGATAAATATAATGCTTTTCTCAAGACTTTTCTCATGCTCTTTGAAAGTTGCTTTCCGTTAGAACGTTCAAAACAGGGTACTAGCACAAACAGGCAGCCTGGGTGGCTCACTAGAGGGATATGAATATCTTGTAGAACAAAGTGGCAATTATATCAAAACGTTAGAAAAAGTCAAAATCTAAATGCAGCAGCCCATTACAAACAGTATTGTAAGGTGCTTAAAAATGTTATTAGGAAGGCAAAAAGTATGTGGTATGCAGATAGAATAGCTAAGTCTCAGGATAAAATTAAAACCATATGGTCAGTCGTAAAGGAAGTGGCTGGTCTGCAGAGACAGGTCGAGGATATAGAATCAGTGCATAGTGGGAATGTCCGTGTTACTGATAAGTCGCATATATGTACACTATTTAATAATCACTTTCTGAATATAGCAGGTGAACTAAATAGAAAAACCTAGTCCCAACAGGGAAACAGGGAATCATGTAGCGCTCTTAGAAAAAAGTGTTCCGAGACTGTTACCTGAAATGCTTCTCCATGATACTGACAAGATGGAGATTGAGTTACTAAATAAATCACAAAAGACCTAGAACTCTCATGGATATGACGGGGTATCTAGCAGAATACTGAAGTATTGTTCTATGTATGTTAGCCCAGTATTTAGCCATATCTGTAACTTTTCCTTTAGGAGTGGTCGGTTTCCTGACCGATTAAAGTACTCGGTAGTGAAGGCACTTTATAAAAAGGGAGACGGGGATAATGTTGACAATTTTAGACCTATTTCTATGCCATCGGTGTTTGCTAAAGTTATCGAGAAGGTTGTATATACAAGGTTACTGGAGCATTTAAATTCACGTAATTTGCTGTCAAATGTTCAGTTTGGTTTTAGAAATGGTTTAACAACTGAAAATGCTATATTCTCTTTTCTCTGTGAGGTTTTGGACGGATTAAATAAAATGTTGCGAACGCTAGGTGTTTTCTTTGATTTAACGAAGGCTTTTGACTGTGTTGACCACAAAATATTACTGCAGAAGTTGGACCATTATGGAGTAAGGGGAGTAGCTTACAATTGGTTCGCCTCTTACTTTAAGAACAGAAAGCAGAAGGTAATTCTCCGCAATATTGAGAGTGGTAGTGATGTTCAGTCCCAATGGGGCACTGTTAAGTGGGGCGTTCCCCAAGGGTCGGTGCTGGGGCCACTGCTGTTTCTTATTTATGTAAATGATATGCCTTCTAGTATTACAGGTGATTCAAAAATATTTCTGTTTGCTGATGACACCAGCTTGATAGTGAAGGATCTTGTGTGTAATATTGAAACAGTAACAAATAATGTAGTTCATGAAATAAGTTCGTGGCTTGTGGAAAATACACTCCTGGAAATTGAAATAAGAACACCGTGAATTCATTGTCCCAGGAAGGGGAAACTTTATTGACACATTCCTGGGGTCAGATACATCACATGATCACACTGACAGAACCACAGGCACATAGACACAGGCAACAGAGCATGCACAATGTCGGCACTAGTACAGTGTATATCCACCTTTCGCAGCAATGCAGGCTGCTATTCTCCCATGGAGACGATCGTAGAGATGCTGGATGTAGTCCTGTGGAACGGCTTGCCATGCCATTTCCACCTGGCGTCTCCGTTGGACCAGCGTTCGTGCTGGACGTGCAGACCGCGTGAGACGACGCTTCATCCAGTCCCAAACATGCTCAATGGGGGACAGATCCGGAGATCTTGCTGGCCAGGGTAGTTGACTTACACCTTCTAGAGCACGTTGGGTGGCACGGGATACATGCGGACGTGCATTGTCCTGTTGGAACAGCAAGTTCCCTTGCCGGTCTAGGAATGGTAGAACGATGGGTTCGATGATGGTTTGGATGTACCGTGCACTATTCAGTGTCCCCTCGACGATCACCAGTGGTGTACGGCCAGTGTAGGAGATCGCTCCCCACACCATGATGCCGGGTGTTGGCCCTGTGTGCCTCGGTCGTATGCAGTCCTGATTGTGGCGCTCACCTGCACGGCGCCAAACACGAATACGACCATCATTGGCACCAAGGCAGAAGCGACTCTCATCGCTGAAGACGACACGTCTCCATTCGTCCCTCCATTCACGCCTGTCGCGACACCACTGGAGGCGGGCTGCACGATGTTGGGGCGTGAGCAGAAGACGGCCTAACGGTGTGCGGGACCGTAGCCCAGCTTCATGGAGACGGTTGCGAATGGTCCTCGCCGATACCCCAGGAGCAACAGTGTCCCTAATTTGCTGGGAAGTGGCGGTGCAGTCCCCTACGGCACTGCGTAGGATCCTACGGTCTTGGCGTGCATCCGTGCGTTGCTGCGGTCCGGTCCCAGGTCGACGGGCACGTGCACCTTCCGCCGACCACTGGCGACAACATCGATGTACTGTGGAGACCTCACGCCCCACGTGTTGAGCAATTCGGCGGTACGTCCACCCGGCCTCCCGCATGCCCACTATACGCCCTCGCTCAAAGCCCGTCAACTGCACATACGGTTCACGTCCACGCTGTCGCGGCATGCTACCAGTGTTAAAGACTGCGATGGAGCTCCGTATGCCAAGGCAAACTGGCTGACACTGACGGCGGCGGTGCACAAATGCTGCGCAGCTAGCGCCATTCGACGGCCAACACCGCGGTTCCTGGTGTGTCCGCTCTGCCGTACGTGTGATCATTGCTTGTACAGCCCTCTCGCAGTGTCCGGAGCAAGTATGGTGGGTCTGACACATCGGTGTCAATGTGTTCTTTTTTCCATTTCCAGGAGTGTATTTTGATGCTAAATCAAGACTCAGTTTTTACAGTTTCTAACTCACAATTCAACAGGAACCGATATTTTGATCAGACAGAATGGGCATATTATAAGCGAGACACAACAGTTCAAGTTCCTAGGCGTTCGGATAGATAGTAAGCTGTTGTGGAAAGCCCATGTCCAGGATCTTGTTCAGAAACTAAATGCTGCTTTATTTACCATTAGAACAGTATCTGAAATAAGTGACAGTTGAACACTAAAAGTAGTCTACTTCGTATATTTTCATACGCTTATGTCGTATGGTATTATTTTTTGGGGTAATTCTTCTGATTCAAAGAGGGTATTTTTGGCTCAAAAACGGGCTGTTCGAGCTATATGTGGTGTAAGTTCGAGAACCTCTTGTCGACCCCTATTCAATAGTCTGGGAATTCTGACATTGCCCTCACAATATATATTTTCTTTAATGTCGTTTGTTGTTAGCAATATTAGCCTATTCCCAAGAGTTAGCAGCTTTCACTCAGTTAATACTAGGCAGAAATCAAATCTGCATGTGGAATGCACTTCCTTGACTCTTGTGCAGAAAGGAGTGCAGTATTCTGCTGCATCCATTTTCAATAAGCTACCACAAGAACTCAAAAATCTTAGCAGTAGCCTAAACTCTTTTAAGTCTAAACTGAAGAGTTTCCTCATGGCTCACTCCTTCTATTCTGTCGAGGAGCTCCTGGAAGAGCTAAAAAATTAAGCAAATTCCAGTGTTACATTGTTGATTTTCTTCATTTAAACTTACGACTTGTCACCTGAATATGTTTTTCTATATTTCATTTTATCTGTTTCTAATATCGTGTTATAATTTCATGTATTGACTCGTTCCATGACCATGGAGACTTCTCCTTAATTTTGTCCCACGGAACAATAAATAAATAAATAATAAATAAATAAACTTATTCAGCTATACATTGTTAAGCTTGAGACTGTTGGAAGCCAGTTAGTGCACTCCTAGACCGGAAACCAGAGACCTAAATTTGGTTGCAGGTGCAAACGGATGCGTTTAGTCTACACGAGGTGAATGGTAACGGGAGTACCTTGCGAACTGCATAATCTGAGGGCAGTAGTCACTGGGTAGAAGTTTAAGTTGAGATAATTAACTGATAACTCCATACAACGTCTCGAATCTGTTGTAAGATGCCACAGTAGATGTTAGTCGCAAACAGGCACGTCTTAGCGTATGCAGCAAGCATGGTTCATGCTCCTGAGAACAGCAACGTCAGTGAATGGGAACGTGAGGGAAGGCATACTTTTGTCGTCAAGGTTCTGGTCGACCACTACGACCATCACAAGCGTAGATCGCCTATTGTGTACCAATCACAATGTAACCAATTCACATACGCGACTGACATCTCAGAACAAATAAAGGTCTCCGTGCAACATTCTGTAACATCCCACACCGTTAGTCTGAGAGTAGCAGCAGTCGGGCTACGGAATTGCTGTCCCATACGTAGCCTACCATTAACACCAGAAGGTAGACATCTGCTATCTGAGTGGTGTTATGACAGGGTAGAATGGATTGCTGATGAACAGCGTTGCATTATGTTCAGTGATGAAGCGTTGTTTCCGCTAACCTCAGTGGCCGTCGTCGGCGAGTGGATCGGTGACCTGGATGAAGTACCATTTTTCCATTGTTTTGGAGAGGCATAGCGGTGTTTCTTCTCGCGTCATGATATGGGGAGCAGTAGGGTAAGACCTCAGGTCGTGACTGATAGCGACTGAGGGAACAAGAGTACGTCACGGAATGCTGCATCCTCTTGCGACAGTATCGTTGTGCCATTTTTCAATAGGACAAAGCTGTTCCGCAAGAGGCATACCTCACTATGAGCTGTGTGTGCTATTGAGATACTCCTATGGCCAGAAAGATAGATCTCTGCTTGATAAAAGATATGTGGGACCAGATCGGATGTGCACTCCATCCCAGTGCCATATCCAGCATATAATGGACTAGTTAAAACAGTTGTGTGCTTGATTGCATCAGGAGAGGATACGAAGGCTTTATGAGACCTGCACAACTGAAAACGGTGAATGCATCTAAGCTAGAGGGGCTGCAGCGTAATACTAGTAAATGGGCTCTTACTGGCAAGTTATTTACAAAATTGACTCGATTGTGTAATCATTGAAAAAACCCACCTACTCTGTCAACCCCTGAAGTTTCATTTAGTTTCCTCCTCCAGTTCCAGGTGCTTCTTCTTTTTTGTCAGACAGTGTGTATAAGGCATAGCAGTTGGCCCGAAACTGAACCTTGTGGGACTCTTTTTTGGTTGGTTGGTTTGTACATTAAAGGGACTAAACACTCTTTCCGTGATTACTAACCAGTTACAAAAATGTTTTCTCCTTTCAGCATTGTTTGAACTATTCAGTAAAATTCTTGCATTCTGTTTGTAAGTATGATTCAAACCAGTTCTGTGTAAATCCACCATTTCCATATAACTTAAGTTTTTATGAAAAAGTTATATGATGAACCAAATCAAAAGCTTGTTTAAAGCCTCAAAAAACACCAACTGACGATATTTTATTAATTAACTCTTGTAATATTTGCCGGCCGTTGTAGCCGAGCGGTTCTAGGCGCTTCAGTCAAGAACCGCGCGACCGCTACGGTCGCAGGTTCGAATCCTGCCTCGGGCATGGATGTGTGCGATGTCCTTAGGTTAGTTAGGTTTAACTAGTTCTAAGTTCTAGGGGACTGATGAGCTGAGATGTTCAGTCCCATAGTGCTCAGAGCCATTCGAACCATTTTTTGTAATATTTGGTGACCGAATAAATAGCATTCTCAATAGAGCAAACCCTGTGGAATCCAAGCTGTGATGTGCCATGCATCGGGCACCTACCATCCAGCTGCGGTGCAATGCGCTCATATCGCCTGTATTGCCTATCTGGAACTCGACTGAAATATCGATGGCCAGTGGAAGATCTGACGGCAGCCCATTCCTCTAACATTCATCATTGTGACAGGAAATCTCTCCCTCTCTCCAATGTTGCAGCTGAATCAGTATATGCAAGGTGTGTCGAAAATATTAATCCAAGTTTACAAGACTACATCATCTACACGAATAGAGATGGGGACTTGAGGTCAATTTTAACTTACACATAGGGCAACATAATTTTTTTTTTCAAAACACCCATACGATTTTATTAAAAAGAGTGTGACAATAATCTGAGCTACGGGGCAGTGGATCGGCGAACTCCTATTAATTTCGTAGTGAACAGAAAAATAGTGTCGAGAGTTCATGTCAAATGGTTCCGGACTCACTTGCCAGTAGTCAAGACTACATGCTCCGCATTCCTTCAAACTGAGATTGAGCTAATACCTATGTCCGTGTGACGGGAGTGAATGCGAGTTTGGTCCGTGAAGACCATTTTTTTTTTTTTTTTTGGAAAGGGGAGGTGTGTGTGTCTGTGAGAAGCTACCGCTCCTGATTCATATCTACCCCCTCCTTCAGCCCCATCCTTGAGTACCACTATATTTAACCAGAGTATCTGTTTTTATGCATGCGCATATTACCTTGAGGTACGTTATACAATTACTTTTTAGGATCAAGTTTTCGTTTACGTTCCTCCACCGGACGTACGACAAACATCCAAACGAGACCCAAACTGGTCACAAAGTTTAACGAGCACGTCTGGAGTTATTGAGTTCATTGTTCCTGGTATGCAGCAATGCGATTCACCCATAGTTATGAGAAATTGGGTCTTTCACAAAACGCCGCCAAAAATATCCCACACCATGATATAATGTGACCTTCGAGGCCAATGGTGCAATTTGAGATCCGTACGTCCATCGCGCTGTAGGTGGTGCAGTGCCATACTCATGACGAAAATTACACTACATAGTTATAACTGAATTCCACCTGTTGTAGCGGAGGAAGCAAAACGCATTTTGTTGATGTGTTATCGTCACCTCGACTCGACACAGGTTGGGCAATGAACGAGCGAGCGAGCAACCACATCAGCCAGCAACGTACAACTGGCGCCAAGCTAAACTTTTTGTTTCGTTGCAAAAGCTAAAATTCATCCCTTGTTTCTAGATTAATTCATGGAGAAGATACAGTCTTGTGAAATCTGGTGAATGTTTCTGAACACTCGATATGAATCATATTTTGTTCCTGCGGTTTTTTTTTTTACAAGAAATTAAGGTGTGAAAGATTTCACATTTTTCATGCTGCTAATTTTTTATTCTGTTACTGTACTGTGCGCTGCAATAAACAGCTGGTCATAGGAAAATGAATACCTCTATAAACGTACTTTGTTTTCGGAAGTATCCAGGCACTACTGTAAAAAAAAGTGTGTTGTGGGCGTAGAAATGTCACTAACCACAAAAAAAAAAAAAAAAAAAACAAAACCCATGTGTGTAGTGTACGTACTCACGGTGAAACATCTCAAGAGATCTCTGACATTTAGGGCCATCGAATATGAAAGCCTCTCGGAAAGCGTGGATCTTGGGGCCGAATTGCAACCTCAACGAGCGCGCGCATCGCCATGCCACAATGCTCGTCTCGCCCTGCAGTTCCTCACTTCTCACGCTGACCTTCCATTTCGCTAAGTCTTGGTTTCTCTCTGTGATTGCTCGCTGGCTTTGTTAGTTTGTAGTACCATTTTCATTGTCCGCTTCCCTCGTTGTTGCCTTGTGTCCACGCTCAGAGATCCACCATCGACCGCCCCAGGCCGGTCAGCCAGCCTCAACTGGTTTCTTGAGCGTTCCTGATCTTTTCGGAAATCCCTGTCACAGTAAAGCAAACCACGGCTTTTATGAGCTCGCCATCCTGTACAATGTATACACGGTTCTGAGACTTTGCTGCCGGACATTTAATGTCTCCTCAGAACACATATGTCCATATTCTTATATTGATGTGGGGAATAAACGAAATATGTGTATGTTATTATTAGCCAAGAGACTTCTTCCAGGATGTTCCGCCTAATATGTGCCAACGACCACAGTCGTAAAGTGATAGGACTGATAACAAATTTTCGACTCCAGATACTGTCTAGGGTTGAGACAGTCGTTCTGAAAAATCGGTCATCTTCCATTGGCGTCCGGATACGTAGTTAGGTGTAGCAGGATAAAAGCCTCTGCAGATATACCGATGCAGATTTCTCACATTTGTTCTAAACCACTGAGAAAGTGGTTCCGGAATGTTTCACTGACGAAGGAGTCAATTTACTTCTCCATCGTCCTCCAGCTCATCTATCTCTCTGTCTGTGATCACCTCGATCTTGATGTGATGTGAAACTCTAACTTCCCTTACTTGCACTGTGACACATATAAATGAAATCTACATGGATACTCTGCAAATCACATTTAAGTGCCCGGAAGAGGGCAACATTATTATTTGACGCGAAGTATACGGAAAGTGCCTCTGCGTCTAAGCCACAGCCATATTGACGTATTCTAGATGCTGATTAATATGGTTTATGGAGCAACGTCGTAGGCTCCTGTAACAGTGGAATGACGTTCTGAGTCACACGATATGGCTCACCGGCAAAATTAATATCATAGTTTAATGTATTGTCGACAGCGAGGGCATTAGAAACGGATATTCCTGAGAACTGGTGGGGCATTATCTTGGGAATTATTCTACGCAACTCTTAGGCAGATTTAGGATACACGTGGAAAACCGAAAGCAAAGTGACTGGACAAGTATTTCAAACAGTTCCAACCGAATACCAGTCAATACCAAACCCATGCAAATCATTTTCCACGAGAACGCAAAAATATGTTTAAAAATAAAACTATTTGTACGAGAACATCTATTTTCCAGTAGTGAACATCATGGAATATATGTTCCAACTAAATAAGTAGGAAGAAGACTTACACCTCTCCAATTTCTGCGAAATAATGTTGTTTTAACAATGACTTCAGATATATGCTTTTAATGCCTCAAAGTCTAAGAATTTGTCCTTTTAGACACAGTTATAGGCACGAGAGTATTAAAAGAACATGTATTACCTGTTTACCATTCAGCAGGTACATTAGTACAATACATCGCTATAGGTGAGATGTACAAGGAAATTAGTAAAAACACTATACGACCAATCCGCTTTTACGGTGACTATCAGCCTATCTTTATAACAGCGTACGTGATTGGAACCCAACCCTTCCACTGTGCACTGGATACCGAGGGAGGTTCAAACGTTATCAGAACGCTAATCTTCCTTTACAAATGTGCTTTACAAATATATCCATGAAATCAAGGGCGGTCACCAAATGTGTCCTCCTCCAGGAGAAGGGACTTCCAGAAAGGAGTGAAAATATTGTTCTCTTCCAGTGTCAACGGAAACTGCCGGAGACAGTCGTCTTTAACATATTATGGTGGAGAAAAAATACTCGTAATAAATGACAGATTCAGTTGTGACATATCGCTGGATTTCATGGAAACATTAGGGTCTGGAAAAGTCTACAGATTACCTTCTACTGGACTATGTAGAACTTAAAATTAATTTGGAAGATTTTATCAGCGGACAAGGGGCAGGATGGGAGGAAGTGAACGTGTTATATTATTATCCTCCTCGTGGGGATGAAATGGTTCTGTACTTCTATGCTGAAATATCATGAGAAGAGGCTAGAAAGATTTGTTTGCGGTCTAAGATCGATAAACTGTTAGGAGATAATTCTTGTTACAGCATCACGAAAGTTCGGCGTAAAATAGTGTAGTAGTTAAGACACTAGACACGCATTCGGGAGAATCGAGATTCATATCTCTGTTCGACCTTCCGGATTTAGGTTTTCTGTGGCATTGAAAAGACCAAGTTCGATTTCTTGTTCCAGCCTAGTCATCCTTTGTAATCGTTTCGTTGTTGACAGGGCACTAACCCTATTCCTCCCTTCTTCTACGTACAATATATCTCATTCATAAAACGCAGTTGACGGAGCGGTAATTAAAGGATTTGCTGTAAAATGGCATTATTATAATTCTTCATAAGCTCTATAGCAATAGTTCTGATCATCAGTAGACACCCTTCGAATATTAGCACTCAGACTGCTATATTCGACAGCAGACTACTGTGAGTCTCTGTGACTTATAGTCTATATTTGAAAAAGATAGATGTACGTCTTAACAAATCCATGCGCATTGATAGTGGGTGAAAATGATCTACTCCCATACTTGTTACCTTTCTCGACTCACATTTCACGTCTTGATATCAGAGGGAAGACTGCGCTACTACGTGAATACCAGAAGATGGTTGATATGAGGGTTATTTTTTTTCAACCTCCATCGGTCGCGAAAATAGAAACCGCAGTGAAAATGAAAACTATTTTTATTTGCAACATTTAGGTACAGCTTCTAACTACTTCTATATATAGCCGCCACTCCGACTTAGACATTTGTCGCAGCATAGTCGCAACTTTCCAATACCTTCCTCATAGAAGGCAGCCGCCTTTGATTTCCACCAGTTGCCTAAGCTTATCTGCAGCTCGTTGTCTGTGCTAACATGGTGTCCTCATAGCCAGCGGTTCATGGGGGCGAAGAGGTGAAAATCGGAGGAAAGCCAAGTCCGTGTTGTGTGTTGGGTGAACAAACACTTCCCACTGAAAATGTTCCAGGAGCGTCTTCGATGCATCTACAGTATGAGGCCGAGAATTACCACGAAGAAGGAAACGCATGACAGTTACGTTATGTGGGCCGCGTGAAATCAGGCGACATCCATCAGCAGTATTTCACACTTGGCGGGAAACACAAAAGTGCGACGTTATGCGATAGATTGTCAAACTGAAGACACAGCGTAACACATCTGCGCAAAGTTTTACCGGATTTTCACTGTAGTTTTAATTTGGTGACAGTTCTAAGGTTGGAAAAAAGAGAAATATCTCTCGTAACCCTGCCCTTACCATATTGAATTGCGTATTACCTGTGGTGCGAAAAAGATTAATATCAAGGCACCCCAGTCTCACCACAGTCAGGATTCTTACTGAAGATGAATTCAATGGTACCAGATAATGGAAAAGCGACTGACAACAAAATTGTTTTCCAAAAAATCTTCATCACTGTATTGTGATTGTGATGCTGAACGACAAATATTTGCTCAAGTGGTTTCAGCATTTCCCGCACGTGCCTACTAGGGCTCATCCGAAGATTTCCTGACAGTGACGAGTTCTGTGATAAACTATGTACAGTAAAAGACATTGATATTCGCCTGTAGCTACTGTCATTTGTGTTATTTTATGCTGGAGAGTTGTCTTAAAGTGTTGGTGCATGGTAGTTTAGTAATCTTTGCAAATTTATAGCTATTCTTGTGATTCAGAAACTCTTAACGTGTGCCATACGATAAATATTATCATTATTAATCCATTCGCAAACAAAAGAAAATCTATAAATACAGTTGAAGCTGTCTTTCCTACTACATAAAGATATAGTAACAGCTGTAGTCCCATGATCCATAATAAGACGGATGTGCGGCCAACATATTTTTCGGGCAATAGGAAGTCCTGAAAGAGCAATTAGTGCGATATGCGTATTTGCAAACGATTTGTGTTTCATAATAAATAACTACCTGTCACATGTAGGTTTGTGGCACAGCTTTGAAAAATAGTACGTAGTTGTGTATGATGTGTCCTCCATGGAGTGTAATACTGTTCGCAGTTCATGTCTGGTTGTCGAAAATGGAGCATTAATCATTAAAAAAACTTACAGAGCTGAATTTACAGTATCGTGTAGGAGAACGTGGTGCTCGGAAAGCTGAACGATCGACGGAGAAAAGCTTTATAACAGGAGACATCATAACTGGAAAAAAGTTATCAGATCTGACAGAAACGTACGAGAAACTTGGTAGATCAGATCACAAGGAACTGTCAATGTTGTTCAAATGGTTCAAATGGCTCTGAGCACTATGGGACTCAACATCTGTGGTCATAAGTCCCCTAGAACTTAGAACTACTTAAACCTAACTAACCTATGGACATCACACACATCCATGCCCGAGGCAGGATTCGAACCTGCGACCGTAGCAGTCGCGCGGTTCCTGACTCAGCGCCTAGAACCGCTAGACCACCGCGGCCGGCAATGTTGTTCGATAATGAATTTTTCGCACAATAGACTTAGTCGAAATTGTATTGGAACGTGAGGGAGGAGATTCACCAATAAGCCCGCGTGGACATGCATATGAAACGCACATTGTTTATGGAAAGTGTAAATTCTGTTTTCTGCGATTTCAACAATATGGTGCACAATCCCACTTCGATATCAACCATGAAGTGGTAACACTGTAAACAATCACATTGTTGCAACGTTTAAAGGTGTCATTTATTCAAAACGCACATCATGATTGATATAATATATAAACACAGTGCTACAGGGTGTTAGAAAGTTAATCACGTACAAATAACATTGAAGTTCTCCGTAGGATACAAATGACATACATCTGGAAAAGCAGTTGTTCTTTTGCTGAAACGTAAATGCCTATCACAGTAATTTTTAATCTGCAGTTATTTTGGAAAATAACTTCCCTATGGTCACTAAAGATGAAATTATTATAACCGCAGCACTTCACTGTATACTTCTTGTGCCTCTTATTGCAGGGTTTGCATCGTCCTTGTCTTAGACACAGTGCAGATGATTTGTTGTCTTCCTTTGATGAGCTAATCGGCAAAGAATTATTTCCCTTCAATACAGATTCTATTGTCATTCGCAGATCGCTTGGAAGAATCCACACGGTCAATCTCTGTTGTATAAAGTTTGTTGCTAAATCAAGCCTAGGTTTGTGAACTGCAGTCTTTTAGGTAATTTAAATCTTCTAGCTGCACATACATTTTGTACATATTGCCATATTATATATGCAGTAATTCCACTTGCATTCAGTAGCCCAAAAAATACAAGCAGAGACCAACATAGTGTGCCTGCTGCTCGAATAATTCATGTACATTTGGTCAAATGAGTTGAACCTTCTTGCAGTTTCATTTTCTCATCTGTACTGAAGGAAAATTCAGTGGCTTCTGTGATTTTTTTTTTTTTTTTTGTAATTTGGGAATTAGTTGGTATATAATGCATAGTTGAAACTTCTAAGACAATTTTCCCCTTCAACATATGTACGAGTGTTGTCCTCTGTTTTATATAGTACTATGGTATGTTGATAGCTATTACTTTGGGACCGTCTAATCAGTGTTCATTTCCTAGAGGTGTGAAGTGCGGAAACGAAGTCTCAAATGGATGTTATCAGAAGAACAACAGTTGTAAACAACACATCATATAGATCAACATTCACGAAATCTGCCACTGAGATGTCTTGCAAAAAATAAAGGCGATACGCGTATGAATTCTGTGTTATTCGTTTGTGATTAGACGACCCCAAAGTAAAAATTATCAAGATACCTTACTTTTTCCCTTCTTCGGTGAAAAGGGTACCACTTGTGGATTTGTATTAGAGTCAAAGAGAAACATTGTTGTAGATACAGATCGTAGCTTAGGCTGAAGAACTTCTTTGGGAATTTCTTGTTTGTTGCTTCGTACTGTTCCAAACATATATATATATATATATATATATATATATATATATATATATATATATATATATATATATATACCATGACTCTCCGGCAGAAGAAGAATCGATGTAAGCCAATTATCTACGGTTTTGTTTGAATTGGTACAGTAAACTGGTTTCACTTGTTCTTTCATCAAGTACTGTACTGGACGTTCAGGCTCTCTATATGCTTCTTTTCCTACCTACGAAAAAAATGGGTCAAATGGCTCTGAGCACTACGGGACTTAACATCTGAGGTCACCAGTCCCCTAGAACTTAGAGCTACTTAAACCTAACTAACCTAAGGACATCACACACATCCATGCACGAGGCAGGATTCGAACTTGCGACCGTAGCGGTCGCGCGGCTCCATACTGAAGCGCCTAGAACCGCTCGGCCACAACGGCCAGCCCCTACCTGTGATCAAATATTTATAATGGGAGTCATACATGAACACAAGTTTCAGCCCGTACTTTTCCAGTTCACTGGAAATATACGTCCGGAATTTACATCGACCTTTGAACCCCCCCCCCCCCCCAAAAAAAAAGGTTCAAATGGCTCTGAGCACTATGGGACTTAACATCTGAGGTCATCAGTCCAATAGCACTTAGAACTACTTAAACCTAACTAACCTAAGGACATCACACACATCCATGCCCGAGGCAGGATTCGAACCTGCGACCGTAGCAGTCGCGCGGTTCCGAACTGAGCGCCTAGAACCACGAGGCTTGAAACCTAAAAACTGCTCATCAATGGCCTATTCAACTGAGGGTCTGTGGTACTCCTTTCAGTGTGCGAAAATCCGAGGTAGCGATCAAGTGGGGATTTTTCCCGTACGACCATTTCACGAGTGTACCGTGAATATCAAGAATATGAAATCTCCGACAGTGCTGCGGCCGGAAAAAGATTCTTCAAGAGCGGGACCGACGACGACTGAAGAGAATAGTGCAATGTGACAGAAGTGCCACCCTTCCGCAGATTGCAGCAGATTTCAGTGTTGGACCAACACGTGTCAGCGTGCCAACCATTCACGAACATCATCGATATGCGCTTTCGGAGCCGAAGGTCCACTCGTGTACCCTTGATGACTGCACGACACAAAGCTTTACGCCTCGCCTTGGCCCGTCAACATCGACATTGGACTGTTGATGACTGGAAACATGTTGCCCGGTCGGACGAGTCTCGTAGACGACGTTAGGCAGGTATACCAGTTTCTTTGGCTCTTCAGTTTATAAATAGGACTCCCCAAAGCGTTTCATAGAAAAATCGCAACTTACATGATTATCTTTTCTAGGACCAGTGATTAATAGCAGACCGAAGAATGCTTCCAGCTCAGATAGATCGATGTCACCAGTCAGTCTTTGTTCGTCAGATTAACTCTCTCTTAGTAAAGTCAATGCTCATCAGTAATAGAGTACTCCATATTCAGAAAGCTGTCACTGAAATAATACTGAATTCTCATAAAGATGATACTCATAAATACAAATACGATCTCACACTAATGGAAACCTGAGTGATTTTTCGTCCAGATGTTTTCTGTACAGGAATACTGAAGCAACTGATACACACGTTTCAACAGTGGCTACATTTATACTACTAAAAAATGAACATGCCAGGACGGCGATCACCCTAAGCAGGTTAATGAATTCACAACAGAGATATTAAATTTCCGTTGGGCGAATTTTTACTCATGCTACCATTTAAGGGTTAATCTCCATGAGAAACTAACAATTACCTTCACCGCTGGAATGGAGCACAAGGTCGTTGGTGTATAAGACAGAAGTAGAGACTGAAAGGAAATGCTTGATAAGGTCCTGTGTGCATATCTCATTGTCCAACAGAGAACATGGGTATTTGAAAGAGTGTAGTAGAATTTAATGTGCCGCTGTACTTCATGCATTGCCACTAGCTGAGGTTACAATGTACAGTTACTACGAATTTAAGTTACTGCTATGGGGTGAAACTTGTTTAAACCAATAAAAACTATGAATATTAATTTCCTAATGTTAGTTTCTGATCTGAAAGCACTCAGTTTCCGATTATGTAACAACCGTATAATAGTGACCCTGAAGTCTTGGGATACCTTATATTTCGGTGCGCTTATTGATTACAAAGACTTCGATCGATGTCTGGTCTTATTAGGGCTCCTCTCAAAGCCTTCCCGTTCTCTGAAAATTTTCACCATCCATTGGCTTGTACTGTATGCTCGCTAGAGTACAGGCTGTGATGGAAGTAAGATGTAGCCCAAGCCTGTATTACACGCTGTTACAAGTAGACAAATGAGCTTCCTTCGACTTCAGTTGGCAATGGACTAAATACTTTAAATCAGATAATGCAGACCGCTTCAAATTCTGAACGACAAACAGTCACATATTTGCTCTGAATAACCAAAGAACAAACTTTTATCCACCTCCTCTGACTATAAGGCGACATGGACGTCATGAGAGCTCGAAAATGGAAATTTTGTTTTTTATTTAATAACATTCTGTGATTCTTCCTTATTCTAAAAAAGACATACTTTGTGCATATGAACTCATCATTTTCGTGTTTAAATGCCTTTTTACATCATATGTAGCACGTGTTTTTTTAATGCCTAGCTGTCACACTACTGTCAAACAGAAAACATTGCCCAAAATGTCTCGTTATTTAGTTTTGGCGACTACATTTCCTTAGGAACTCGTTGTGTAACATCATTGAAGAACATATCGACTTTATTGCGAGCATGGACTTATTGTAATCGATAATTCTGTCGCTACAAGTAGTTTACTTCAGTTTACTTGTTTCTCGCGTGTGTTGAAAACTTGTTGTTGCGACTGTTTTAGGCGTAGTTCAACGATTTTGCATCAAACACTACATAAAATAACAGGTATGATTGCAGTTGCAAATTTTACGGTAACCAAAACAAGCAGGTCGATGTAAATCGTATTAAAAATGAATAAATTGTTACCCTGCAGTGCTTCAAAATGCAATTGAAATACTTTACTAAAAATGAACGAATTGTTTGCGTTGTAAATAGTGGAAGTAATGGTTATATTTTTATCAATAAGTGCCAGCTTTCAGAACTGCTTTTGTCTGTTGCGAAATGTAAATACTGTAATAGTGAAAAATACGTTATGTTCAGTGAGGACTTAAGTAAGGGGAGAGGCATATCTAGCAATGTTGTAGTGGAACGCCAAGTGTGTAAAGTTACTAAAAGTACAATGAAACCTCCAGTAACGTGCACAAAATATTGTGAAGTGAATATAGTTTATGCCATCACGTGTATTAATACAGAAAGAAAATAAGCCAACACATTATACGCTATGAGGTGGACTGATAAGGTAGGGAATGAAGAGGTTCTGCACAGTTTCAGAGAGGAAAGGAATATATGGAAAACATTGACAAAATAAGGGACAGGATGACAGAACATCTATTAAGATATGAGGGAATTACTTTTGTGGTACTAGAGGGAGCTGTAGAGGTAAAAACTGTAGAGGAAGACAGAAATCGGAACTGATTGGCGACTCCATGGAATACATCCAAAAAATAATTGAGGATGTAGGTTGCAAGTGCTACTCTGAGATGAAGAGATTGGCACAGGAGAGGAATTCGTGGCAGGTCATATCAAACCAGTCAGAAGACTGATGATCCAAAAAGAATCTCCTACCGCTCCTATCAAATTTGAGAGACTTACTATAAATGTTTGCATAACACCCTAACAGAAGTCAGTGAAGCGTCTATGCAGAGAGCAGCGAAAGCAACCATAGATATTTGTCAATCTACTGACATTGTTGCTGCGTTGGACAGTTCGAGGCATAAGAGAGGCCATACATCTCTGAAGGCAGTTGTTACAGTTACCTCTGCAGATACAGGCAACATGCTGGACTATGAGTGTGTGAGGAAACATTGCCAAGATTGTGCCAATAAGGTAAATGAACACAAATGAATCAAAAACTTTGAACCTTTCAGTGGTAGTACGGAAAGCAAGAGGACAACCTTTATTTATAATAGATGTTGCTAGGCGTGGTGTGTGATACATTCAATAGGTTGGTGATACTGATCCTAAATGATTCAACAGTGTGTTGCTGCTAAACCATATGGTGAACTATAATCTAAAAAAATGGGATGTATAGGACATGTGCAGAAGAGAAGACTTAGGAAACTCTGCAAGGACATGACAGGAAAAAGCTCTTCGATGGGAAAGCAATTGGTGCGCAAAGAATGCTCACCAAATCAGGAACAGAAAACCTCGCAGCATATTATGGCTAGCCATCAGCAGAGACAGTAAAAAAGTAAGTGAGATGAGAAAAGCTATTTGGACAACTCTGTGACACAGAATATCCGCTGATGAACATCCAGAGCATAGCCTCCCCGCAAAAGAAAATACTTAATGGTGCAAGAACAATCGGCATGAAGCAAATGGACAAAAATACACAAGTGGACAGCTGTTGCCAAAATCTGTAATGGTAGAACTGTATCCACTTGATAAAACACAGAATCCAAATGATGTATTCAGTTGTTGCATTTTGGAACACTTGCCAAAAATTGTTTTTGTGTACCATGTCAGCTTTTCAGATTGGTGTGACCGATACCATAACATGTTTCAATGGTGGAATAAGAAGCGGATTAAAAGCTATGTGCAGACTAGGCGTCAAAACTGGGACAACATAAAAAAATAGGTTTCTAAGAGAGGACAGACAACTTGTCGCTGAAGTTAAAAAATGTGCTGAAAGCATGACAAAAAGAGTTCGCAATAACAAAGAAAAGGAAGAAAACTTAAAAAAGAGGAGGAGGAGATTAGTGTCATTAGAGACGGAGCGCAAGCTCGGGTGAGGGAAGAATGGGGAAGGAAATCGGCCGTGCCCTTTCAAAGGAACCATCCCGGCATTTGCCTGAAGCGATTTAGGGAGATCACGGAAAACCTAAATCAGGATGGCCGGAGACGGGATTGAACCGTCGTCCTCCCGAATGCGAGTCCAGTGTGCTAACCACTGCACCACCTCGCTCGGTCTAAAAAAGGACATTCATAATCAACACGATTATGGAGCTGGAATAATTGAGAAGAAAGTGACACTTAACTCTTTGGTTTCAATTCCCGATAATCAATGTTATTTTAAATCCACAAAACAAGAAATTGGTAAATTCTTCTGCTTTATTCCTTTAACAAGTTAATAATTAAAAGAATAATTTTTTTAAGACAGAAACTAGTTACAGACTTTTGGCTGCGAGTGGGCATTGATTTAAATCAATGAGGAAAGTTGAAAATTTGTGTTAGACTAGGATTCGAGCCCGAGTCTCCTGCCTACTACGCAGATGCTCTGAACACTTTTTTTAATCTCATTTTGTTCGTTGCATTTTTTCGGGGCGGACATCCTGTGACATCCGTTGAAGTTCATCGTTGATCCATTCACTCAGTTTTGTTGTTACGCTGAGGTACCGTATCAGCGTCCACTAAGCCAGTTGGACACAGTGGCCAGCGCAGCTGTGCGGGCTGCTGTCGCACGTCTCCCGTCAGACTCAAATTCTCAGCTTATCCACATGTAGTGCTCCATGACCATAATCCTCATTACTCACGGCACTTCACCGATTCTCGTGGTGTGCATCCGCACTCAAGAGATCACGGGCCGTCCTCGATTTTTATATATGGTCTGATGTCTGTTCCATATATATATATATATATATATATATAACGAGGTCTGATGTCTGTTCTTTCGGGCATCAATAACAGCATATATGATTAAAATTTGTTTTGACCTGTTATCTTGAACAGTGTGGAAGTACAGTGTAGATAAACAAAAATTAGACAAAATTCAGTATGTAAATGAAGATCAATTTTCACTCCATCATGAATTCCACAGAATTTAAAATTTTGTCGCATAAAGATCACAACACAAAAATTATTTGCTTAAAATTTCATTTCAGTATCTATTAAAGTTTCGGTTCTAATTGTATTTCAAATTATTAGTAATAAATAAAGACCCTGACGTCCAGTCCTCTTAAAACAGTCCGTAACAAGCAGCTACAGTATGTGATTATTTTATCTGTATTGCAATACAGGACGTTTCTACAAGACTCGCTTGTGCTTATTTATGTGGGTTTAAGTAATCGTTTTGTGTTATATGCAGTATGATTAACGTTTCACCATATAATTGACAGAACGTCTGCTGGAATTCCAGTAACTGCCAACACATTTTTTGTGGCTTCTATTTGTCTTTACCAAATATCTCTGTAAGTCGAAATTGCCAAGTCGTAATGTAGTTTAAACTAAGCACCTTGTTTTCCCCCTGCCGGCTGTCTAATACAGTTGAACTGAAGAACAAAAAAAGGTGTAACAGTTCCATAATTACTAGGACTCTGTAATCTTCAAACCTATCTTCACATTGCGGAGCATGACAAAAATATGTAATTTTAATACTTTCTCATCATATATCAAGTACAGCTTCGTTGATATCCGTTTGTAAGGGACAAATACGTTCCAAAAAAAAAAAAAAAAAAAAATGAAGTGGCCGGAAGGGGAGGAGAAAACGTAATGAAACTTCACAGGTGAGAGGGTATGTGATGTTGTTTCACTGATTGCAATGTAGTGTCAAGTTTGCAAAATAACTTGGCAGTATCAGCCTTCTTATGAATGTGACGTTGCACCCCTAATAGCCTGGTTGCATGCACTTAACCTGTTGGGAATGGTGTCATAAAGCCGTTGTACCTTCTGAGACAAGCTGGACTACAACTACAGTAGCTCGTCCTCCATATCCTTGAAACTGCCTCTGGAACGGAATTGACGGGCGAGCTGGGCTTATACATGTTCCATCAAGTACAGATCTCAGGATCTTGCTGGCCAACTGAGTACCTCAACGTCACACAAACAGTTCGTAGAGACGCGTGCCGTGCATGGAAGAGCATTATCCTGTTGAAAAACTGCATCACGATACTGTCCCTTAAGAGGTGACAAAAATAATTTTTTAGGTTTAACGTGCCGAAGACAAAGAGGACATTAGAGACGTAACAAAACCTCGGAAAGTTTAACGGATGGTAACGGATGGGGAAGAAAATCGGCGGTGCTCTTTCAAAGGAAACATATCGGTATTCGCCTGGAGCAATTTACGGAATTCACGGTAATCCTAAATCTGGACGGCAGGGTGCGGATTTGAACTATCATCCTCCCGAATGTAGGTGTTTGCTGACCACTGCGCAACTTCGCTCGGTAAAAGGAAACGCATCAGGACACAGGATGTTCGTGACATACCGTTGTACCGTCAGAGTCCATTTTTAACTTCGAGGTGTGACCTGAAGTCATAGCGGATGAGTTCCCACATTATGATGCCAAGAGTAACATCGTTGTATCTATAAAAACAATGGAAGACTGTAAAATCTTCCCATGTCGCCACCGTACTCGCCATCAGTGGTCATCCGGGGTAGTGACGAATCGGGATTCATCGCTGAACACAATGCGATGCCATTCATGACTAGGCCGTGCTTCCCAGTCGCGGCACCACTCCTGTCGTAGCCGTTTGCGGTGTTAATGGCAGTCTGCGCATGGGACGGTAAATCCTTAGTCCGGCTGCTGTTAGTCTCCTACCAGTGGAGCGGGATGACGCACACTGTTGCAGGAAGTCCATTACTTCTTCTCGGATCGCAAGCGCAGATGTGCTTGGAGCAAAATACAGAGATACCCTATTGTGGTGGTCAGACGTGGTCGACCAGAGTCTTGGCGACGAGTATACCTGTTCTCATGCTCCCAAGCAGAGCAACAGCGGGTCACTGTCACATCCGAGTGCCCCACAAGTCAGGATATTGCACAATTCAACTAGCCGACCAAACTGAGCCGCACAATTAGACCCCTTTCAAACCCTGTCGGATGCTAATAACACTGTCTCACTGTAGTACGTGGCACCTCCGTGTCCTTTAGTGATCACTCAACATCAGACGCTGTTAACGCCCCTTATATACGTTACCACACATGATAAGCGACAGCAGTAACACTGCTAAACTCTGGTGGCCGTACCACCTGTCCAGGAGAATTGCAATTCTTACAGGGTGTATCAAAAGAATCATCCGATTTGGCACGACTATATTTCCGAAATTAATAAACATATCTAATAAATTTTGTTGTTAGTTGAACGGGAAAGTCAAAAAGTATATTTTTCATACCTTTTTATAGGTGTTCAATATGCCCCCCCCCCCCCCACTTGAGTTGCACGGCATATGTTAAGGCGGTATTCAAATCGTTCCCACACTGCAGCGAGCATGTCTTGAATTACAGCTTCCACAGATGCTGTTATGCGATGTCTCAGTTAATTCATTGTTGTTGGTAACGGAGGAACATAAACAGAGTCTTTTACAAACTCCCACAAGAAATAATCACATACGGTCAGGTCCGGTGCCCTTGGAGGTCAGTAATGTAAGGCTGAACTCCACACGATGTTGTTTGTCACCTTCACGAAGAGCTTGCAGTAGCTGAAATTTGCATGGTTTCATGTGTAAACGTCGACGCTGCACACGCCAGACGGACGTGGGGGCATGCTGAGACGTCGAGCTGTACGGCGAACGGATTTCTACGGACTCCTTGTGAAACTATGACGAATGCGTTCGACGTTTGTGTCAGACACTAGGGAACGGCCGGGCGATTTGTCTTTAAACGAACAACTTGTTTCTTGGAGTTGTTCATGTCGTCGTCTAATGCTCTGTGCTGTAGGAGGATCCACACCGTACCTAGTACGAAAGTCACGCTAAGCAGTTATTACTGACCAACATTGTGCAAAACGTAGAACACAAAACGCTTTCTGTTGTCCGGATACCATTTTTACTAGAACTGAAGTGGGCGCACACGGCCGCTACCTAGCGAGAACCATGCAAAACTTGAGAGTTTGCTCTTTCCAACAGTACGTCGTTCACGCACATATCTCAAATAACATAATAATTATGATTTTTTTGAAACCGGGTGAATCTTTTTCATACATCATGTATTTTACATACCCGTCGATGTTGCGTACGTGTAAGCAGTTACATTGACGTTCGACCCTGTCTTCTGGGTGCTTAAGTGTTTTTGTTCGGCAGTGTATATGTCTCATTTACTTGAACTTCAGTCATCTGCAATATTTTCAATAAAATACGATTGGCTCATAGAGTCTACACTTACCAAACTTGATTAAATCTCTTCTGTTTTATATTTCTCGTCGCACAATTATTTAGACATATTGACGTATTGTCAAATGATTACATTGTGTCGTCTCCAGCTGATAATAATATGAAGTCAGTAAGCTCTTTATCTGTCTAATTCAAGAAAAATAGGGGGACGAACATCCTTTAGTCCATTACAAAAGATTTAATTCTTTCTGCTGTTTACACTGATTGATAAGCTTGTAACACGTAAACTTTTAACATCCAGTCACTTAAGTAAATACGTCTTTTTCTCTGGTGATTGGCTTGTGCATAGCATTATCATTCTGGCTACCCGGACAAGAATCAGGATACAAATTCAGAAGTCTTGGATGTGACTGCCAATCTGTCCTTAGATTTTCCTGTCAGTTATAGTGGCCTTCGTTTATTTTTTTTGCTTTTATGAACATGAAATATCTCGTTGCACCAAGTTTCAAATTTCACGGTGGATTGTAGGCGGGCACCCTATAACAGTGGTTAAGAGAGTTCTCACGATGGAGGTAGACAATGACATTACATTTCCAGGAGGACCATTGCTAGCAGAATACGGAGTTTTTGAATGAACCGTATAGCTGAGGAAAGGTTTAGTTTCACCAGTTTATTTTTGAATAGCCTATAGTTGTTATTACTGGCAGTAGCAACTCAGCTGTCACTCTTAACTTAATGGGACTCATGATGAATCTCGCGTGCAGGTATAGGTGACCCACTTTACAAAAAATTCTTGAATTTTTCACTACTTTCGGCTTGAAGTTTTCACTACATTCGGCATACTTACATACTTACAATATAGACTTGTTTCGTAAATTTGTGCACCTGATTCGTACTGTGCAGTTTCTTGTCATGACACTCGAGATGAAACGTTATTTATACGGCTCCACAGGAGAGCAAGTAGAAACTTGCTCAACCAGAGAGTGAAAGCTAATGTTTTCTTGTGTCAGAATTACACTTTCATCTTTTATGCAATATACTTCACGTTTAATTCACATCGTTTCCATAATGTTAAGATTCCATTAATAATAACGCCATTTCTGTGCCTTGCCCTAGTGCTTGTAATGATTATTATTTTCAAACAAATTAAAAACTAATGCTCTACTTTTTTACAGAAAAAGCGATAACAAAGAAAATAAATGTTCCTGATTAGTATCTGACTGCATATAGAATTAAAGCCATTAGAATTGTCTGTCACCGAAATATTCCAAGTATGCGGTTTTTACCACATGTTTCTCTGCTGTCGCATCGTATTTAATATAACTGTCGAATTTTTTCATGTCTGCTCATGTTTAAAGCAGCAGCTAAAAATCTCTCTGTTATTTCGTAAACAATATCCTGGATTTGATAGTTCAATCATTAGATTTGACATCTTTTTTTGTAAATCTTCCGTGTTCCAGTCTGAATGATAATACACGTACACGACATTGTCGCAAAAATCGTTTGTGCTTTCATTTTTATGTCTTAGATGTGAATAAAGGCACTTCTCAACATTTTACTCCTTTTGAGACTTTTATTTTCTTCATTATCTCTTCAACATCAACTGAAAGTGATACTTCATAATAGTGACGAATTTACGTTCTATCATACTACTTGAATGTTTGCTAACAACACTGAACACAACGGACACTAATACGTTACGGCGTCCGTTCTACCTGTCACAGAGAACTGCAACTCTGATCCTTTACACTGGTACTTTAGCTCACTATCCATTTTTCAACTCTAGCAAAGGTTTAAGAGAAGGATCTTACAAGTGAATCGTGTATGCGCATTCGCCCTTCTCTACCAACTTCACAAGTCTATTAGCTATTCCGGGACAAACGTTGCCAAGTCACATTACTGTCACCATCTGTTAGTGTGATACGTGCAGCTCATGACATGTGACATGTGACGTCCGATAGCGACGTATACATGTAAGTGGACCGTGACACTACCTGTCTCATTTAACTCATATCCACCGTATGCAGAGGTAGTATTGCAAATCGGGATGATTTTGTATCAAAGGTGATAGAATATCTGAAACAGGGAAGTTTGAGAGAGTTACCTGCCTGTGTGATGAGCTTATATTGTGAATTCACTGATGACACTATTCTGAATAAGCGTCGAAGTAGTGAAGAGCCCCATGTGTCATTTATATCAGACGTGAACTTCGACAACTACTGTTCGTGGACATCAACCTACATACAATTGTCATCCCAACGTCCAGATAAACCTGAAGAAACCCGACAGATAGCGTTTGCACACATTTTGACTACTATCCTTCAATGAACAAGACTTAAGTTTTTCAGCAGTATCAGAATTAGTCTGCTTCTGATTCTTACTCGTAGAGTCACATTTTCTGCCTCAAAGGACAGACTGGCGATGACATGTTTAGAGAGAGGTCTCGGATATAGAACGCTAGAGGAATAAAAGGCACCTCAGTTAGTATCATGGTCAGGAGAATATTTCCATGGCTTTTACAGAACCATTTATTTACATGAAAGACACTCTCGATCTTATGGCTGCGAATCCTAAATGCGTTCACCGGTCCATGATGACTGTCTCTTCTGGGGAAGGTATATAAGGGATGTGAACAGCGTCTTATGTTGAGTAATCAGTGTGAGGCACACGAAGATGGCGTTTACTCTTGTATGATGGCGTTACCAGTACTTGATGGAGTTTGAAAGGACTCCCATTGCGGCTCCAATGGTCGGCTGGTCGAATCGCGTAATATTCAGATTTGTGAGGCATTCGGATGTAACAGTGGGCCGATGTTAGACTGCATGAGGACGTGATGTCAGGAACACTTGTCAAGATTACAGCCTACCACGTCGGACCACCAAAAGGAGATCGCTGAATTGTGCACTAAGCACATTGTAACCCATTCAGACCTGCGCCTACCATTGGAGATCAAGTAATCAAGTAATGGACTCCCTACAACATTCTGTGTTACCCCTCAATATTGATCAGACTTTGACAGCAGTCGGTCTAGGGAATTACCGCCCCATGTATAGGCTGCCTTTGACATCACAACAAAAACGGCTGAATTTGAAGTGATACTGTGATCAGGAAGTGATGAACCGCGGATCTGCTCTACCCCGGATGACCAACGTCGGTACGTATGGCGGTGACCTCAAGAGGGGTCAACTCTTCCAATATTTATGAGAGGAACAGCAGCGTTACTCTCGACGCCAAGATGTAGAGAGCCATCAGGTATGGCTTCAGATCTCGGCTGGTATAATGAGTGAGAAAATTCTGTAGAAAAACGGTACGTCATGGATATTCTGCGTCCTCTTTTATTACCTCTCACGCGACTCTATCTTGGGTGTATTTTTCAACAGGAAAATGCAAATACAAACGTGGCACGTGTCTCTATGAACTGTCTTAGCGATGTTCAGACTTCCCGTCACCAGAAATATCCAATAATCTCTCCCCGATAGACCACGTGTGGGACCGATTCGGGCGTTAGGTCCATCCCAGTGCCAGGATCCACGATGTGGACTGCAGCTGTCCGCTATTTTGCCTCAGGAAAAGAAACAACAGTTAATGACACCATTCTCAACCGAATAAGTTTGTGGATCCAGGCTATGCGACGTCATACAGGTAAGTGCCAAATTCTTTGTAAATTATACTCTATTTTCTAATTGCCGAAATAACATCACATTCCCTCTCAACCCATGAAGTTTCATTCGGTTGCCTCCCCCTTCAGGATGTTCCAATTTTTTTGGCAGGCAGTGCATGAGGGGCTTTTTTCTCAGCTAATGTCGGTAGAAAAGATGTGGAATTTGTAGTGGGACATCGTGGAATATTCGCGCTTCAACCCCTAAGTTTCATGTAGTTTTGATTAGTGGCCTTCAAAATGGCGTCTGTAATGGAGGTGCGTTACAAGGAAAACCAGAGCATCGCAGATATTCATAGGCGCTTGCAGGAATATGTATGGAGACTTGGCGGTGAACAAAAGCATGGGGAGGTACTGGATGGATTAAACAAAAGGTTTCAAACGCTAGGTATCTTCTTTGATTTAACTAAGGCGTCTGATTGTGTTGATGACAAAATATTGCTCCAGAAGTTGGAGTAGCTCAAAATTGGTTCACCTCTTACTTTAACAACAGGCAGCAAAAGGTCACTATTCACATGTTGAGAATGGCTGTAACGTGAGGTCTGAGGGGCGCACAGTTAAATGGTGGCTGCCCCAGGGATCAGTGCTGGGACCGCTCCTGTTGCTTATTTATATAAATGATATGTTCTCTAGTATTATCGGTGTCTCTAAAACATTTCTGTTTGCTGATGACACTAGGTTCGTAGTAAATGATGTTGCATGCAATGCTGGCACGGTTTCAGCCAGTGCAGTTCATGACATAAAATCGTGGCTTGTAGAAAATAAACTAACGCTAAGTCACAGTAAAACTCAGTTTTTCAGTTTATAACAGACAGTTCAACAAAACTCAACGTTTTAATTTCACAGAATGAGCATATGATTAGTGAACTTGTACAGTTCAAATTTCTAGGCACTCAGATAGATAGTAAGCTGTGGTGGAAAACCCACATTCAGGAACTTGTTCAAAGACTCATTACTGCCATTTTTACTGTTCAATCGGTATCTGAAGTAAGTGATAGTTCAACACGAAAAATAATCTACTTTGCTTACTTTCATTCGCTTATGTCGTATGAATTATACAGGGTGTAAATGTTAGGTTGACAAACCAGAATAACTCGAAAAATCCAAAGCTGATTATTTTCGAGGGGGACATCTGCTGGTGCTAAAATTAACCCGCCACTCCAGCCCCCTGGGTATGGGGCGGGAGGCACCTTTAAAATTTCAAATGGGAACCCCCATTTTTATTGCAGAATCAGATTCTACATAAAAAACTACGTACATTTTGTCTTAAACATTTGCTTTGATTCTTGGTTGTTGGCGCTGTAATTCAAGAAAATCCATGTTCTCCTTTTTTGCGTGGAAAATGGTTACGGATAAATAAAAAATACTTGGGTCAACATTTGTAAAACTCTGATTCCTCTCTCTCAAACCCCACCCTATGGGGAGAGTTTTAGTTTTAACAAATCAAAATTTACGAATTAAATGATTTTTTTAATTTATCCATAACCATTTCTAAGCAAAAATGAGAACATGGATTTTCTTGACTTACAGCGCCAACTACCAAGAATAAAAAAAAAATGTTTAAGGCAATATGTACGTAGTTTTTTATGTAGAATCTGATTCTGCAATACAAAATTGGGGTTCCCATTTGAAATTTTAAAGTTGCCTCCCAGCCCACCCCCAGGGGGCGGGGTGGCGGGCTAATTTTAGTACCAGCAGATTTCCCCCTCGAAAATAATCAACTTTGAATTCTACACATTTTTTCGTGTGAAGCTTATTTTTCGACTTATTCTGGTTTTTCAACTTAAAATTTACACCTTGTGTTTTGGGGCAACTCTTCCCATTCTAAAAGGATATTTTTGGCTCAGAAACGGGCGGTTTGGGCAATAAGTGGTGTAAGTTCACGAACCTCTTGTCGACCCCTGTTCACTAGTCTGGGAATTTTGATATTGGCTTCTTAATATATATATTCCTTACTATCATTTCTTGTTAACAATATTAGCTTATTGCCAAGAACAAGCAGCTTTCACTCAGTTACTACTCGGCAGACATCAAAGCTGCATTTGGATCGGACTTACTTAACTCTTGTGCAGAAAGGTGTGCAGTATACTGCTGCATCCATTTTCAATAAGCTACCATTCGAATTCAAAAATCTTAGCATCAATCCACGCGCTTTCAAATCGAAACTGAAGAGTTTCCTCATGGTCACTCCTTCTATTCTGTCGAGGAGTTCCTTGAAAAATTAAGCTGATTCCTGTGTTATATTGCTGGTTGAGATTACATAAACTTATGGATTATCTTTCTTTGGGTTCATATACATTTGGTTTTATCTGTTATTACTTTTACGTTGTAATTTCATGTACTGACGCGTTCCATGGCCTTGGAGGTTTGCTCCTCAGTTTGGTCCTACGGAACTAGAAAATAGGAAAAGTCGTTGAGTGAGGCGTCTGTCATCATTGCAACGAAGTGACGCAGACCTGTCCGATCTCCCGCATGCCAGCCGGCTGCACACAGCTCTGACTCCTGCAGCCGCACAGGATTAGCCGAGCGGTCTGAGGCGCTGCAGTCATGGACTGCGCGGCTGGTCCTGGCGGAGGTTCGAGTCCTCCCTCGGGCATGGGTGTATGTGTTTTTCCTTAGGATAATTTAGGTTAAGTAGTGTGTAATCTTAGGGACTGATGACCTTAGCAGTTAAGTCCCATAAGATTTCACACACATTTGAACATTTTTTTTTTTTTTTGACTCCTGCAATGTTTAACGTACGGACACACTCATTCGAGGTGATCAACGGATAACAATCGAACACCTCGCTATGCAACTCGACGTCTCTGTCGGTAGTGCTGACACATTCGACCACCAGCTGGGGTATTCATAGGTATACTAAAGTGGTACCATGCGGGCATACAGTGCGTAGCAGTAAGGTGGGCGTAATTCCACCGCACTGAACGGAGATTATGACAAAAAATAGCGTTTTGTAGCCGAAACAGTGGGGAATTATATTGTTTATTGGAATTCAGAATAAAACCAACCTGCTTTCAGAAGAAAAATGTCTTGCATTACTTATTGAACTCCCCTCGTCTATCATCACTGCATACATACATCTGCAAACAAACAAAAAATTAATTACGTTTATTTGTTCTCGATGAGAATTAGCCTTTGTATTCCATTTTAGAGTACTTAAAATCATTTTCATACGCTGTAGCTCTCTTCTGTAACACTGAGAGCCTAGGTATAAATTTCTAAAGACGAACCTGCAGCACGTTTGGGGCGCGCAGAATTCATGAGGCGCCTGTGCAGCAGGAGGCTGCGGGAGTGCGGCGCGTGTGATGAGTCTGTGGGGAGCGGCGGCCATCTCCTCCCGCGCACCACTGTCCGCGCCGGCCGCGCTGCGTATCGATCCGCCGCGACACGTGTCACTGCCGCCATGTCACCCGCCGCCGGCTCCATCACGTCAAGCGGCTGCCGTGCACACCGTCGCTGCGACGCAGTCACTCTTCATCTCGGACAGAATATTCCCTACCTGATTAATAGTATCCGGATATCTACACCACTGGCCATTAAAATTGCTACACCACGAAGATGACGTGCTACAGACGCGAAATTTAACCGACAGGAAGAGGATGCTGTGATATGCAAATGATTAGCTTTTCAGAGCATTCACACAAGGTTGGCGCCGGTGGCGACACCTACCACGTGCTGACATGAGCAAAGTTTCCAACCGATTTCTCATACACAAACAGCAGTTGACCGACGTTGCCTGTTGAAACGTTGTTGTGATGCCTCGTGTAACGAGGAGAAATGCCTACCATCGCGTTTCAGACTTTGATAAAGGTCGGATTGTAGCCTACCGCGATTGCGGTCTATCGTATCGCGACATTGCTGCTCGCGTTGGTCGAGATCCAATGACTGTTAGCAGAATATGGAATCGGTGGGTTCAGGAGGGTAATATGGAACGCCGTGCTGGATCCCAACGGCCTCGTATCACTAGCAGTCGAGATGACAGGCATCTTATCCGCATGGGTGTAACGAATCGTGCAGCCACGTATCGATCCCTGAGTCAACAGATGGGGACGTTTGCAAGACAACAACCATCTGCACGAACAGTTAGACGACGTCTGCAGCAGCTCGGAGACCGTGGCTGCGGTTAGCCTTGACGCTGCATCACAGAGCGCCTGCGATGGTGTACTCAACGACGAACCTGGGTGCACGAATGGCAAAACGTCATTTTGTCGGATGAATCCACGTTCTGTTTATTGAATCATGATGGTCGCATCCGTGTTTGGCGACATCGCGGCGAACGCACATTGGAAGCGTGTATTCGTCATCGCCATACTGGCGTATCACCTGGCGTGATGGTATGGGGTGCCATTGGTTACACGTCTCGGCCACCTCTTGTTCGCATTGACGGCACTTTGAACAGTGGACGTTACATTTCAGATGTGTTACGACCCGTGGTTCTACCCTTCATTCGATCCCTGCGAAACCCTACATTTCAGGAGGATAATGCACGACCGCGTGTTGCAGGTCCTGTACGGGTCTTTCTGGATACACAAAATGATCGACTGCAGCCCTGGCCAGCACATTCTCCAGATCTCTCACCAACTGAAAACGTCTGGTCAATGGTGGCCGAGCAACTGGCTCGTCACAATACGCCAGTCGCTACGCTTGATGAACTGTGGTATCGTGTTGAAGCTGCATGGGCAGCTGAACCTGTACACGCCATCCAAGGTCTGTTTGTCTCAATGCTCAGGCATATCAAGGCCGTTCTTATGGCCAGAGGTGGTTGTTCTGGGCATTGATTTCTCAGGATCTATGGACCCAAATTGCGTGAAAATGTAACCACATGTCAGTTGTAGTATAATATACACTCCTGGAAATGGAAAAAAGAACACATTGACACCGGTGTGTCAGACCCACCATACTTGCTCCGGACACTGCGAGAGGGCTGTACAAGCAATGATCACACGCACGGCAGAGCGGACACACCAGGAACCGCGGTGTTGGCCGTCGAATGGCGCTAGCTGCGCAGCATTTGTGCACCGCCGCCGTCAGTGTCAGCCAGTTTGCCGTGGCATACGGAGCTCCATCGCAGTCTTTAACACTGGTAGCATGCCGCGACAGCGTGGACGTGAACCGTATGTTCAGTTGACGGACTTTGAGCGAGGGCGTATAGTGGGCATGCGGGAGGCCGGGTGGACGTACCGCCGAATTGCTCAACACGTGGGGCGTGAGGTCTCCACAGTACATCGATGTTGTCGCCAGTGGTCGGCGGAAGGTGCACGTGCCCGTCGACCTGGGACCGGACCGCAGCGACGCACGGATGCACGCCAAGACCGTAGGATCCTACGCAGTGCCGTAGGGGACCGCACCGCCACTTCCCAGCAAATTAGGGACACTGTTGCTCCTGGGGTATCGGCGAGGACCATTCGCAACCGTCTCCATGAAGCTGGGCTACGGTCCCGCACACCGTTAGGCCGTCTTCCGCTCACGCCCCAACATCGTGCAGCCCGCCTCCAGTGGTGTCGCGACAGGCGTGAATGGAGGGACGAATGGAGACGTGTCGTCTTCAGCGATGAGAGTCGCTTCTGCCTTGGTGCCAATGATGGTCGTATGCGTGTTTGGCGCCGTGCAGGTGAGCGCCACAATCAGGACTGCATACGACCGAGGCACACAGGGCCAACACCCGGCATCATGGTGTGGGGAGCGATCTTCTACACTGGCCGTACACCACTGGTGATCGTCGAGGGGACACTGAATAGTGCACGGTACATCCAAACCGTCATCGAAGCCATCGTTCTACCATTCCTAGACCGGCAAGGGAACTTGCTGTTCCAACAGGACAATGCACGTCCGCATGTATCCCGTGCCACCCAACGTGCTCTAGAAGGTGTAAGTCAACTACCCTGGCCAGCAAGATCTCCGGATCTGTCCCCCATTGAGCATGTTTGGGACTGGATGAAGCGTCGTCTCACGCGGTCTGCACGTCCAGCACGAACGCTGGTCCAACTGAGGCGCCAGGTGGAAATGGCATGGCAAGCCGTTCCACAGGACTACATCCAGCATCTCTACGATTGTCTCCATGGGAGAATAGCAGCCTGCATTGCTGCGAAAGGTGGATATACACTGTACTAGTGCCGACATTGTGCATGCTCTGTTGCCTGTGTCTATGTGCCTGTGGTTCTGTCAGTGTGATCATGTGATGTATCTGACCCCAGGAATGTGTCAATAAAGTTTCCCCTTCCTGGGACAATGAATTCACGGTGTTCTTATTTCAATTTCCATGAGTGTATTTGTCCAGTAAATACCCGTTTATCATCTGCATTTCTTCTTGGTGTAGCACTTTTAATGCCCAGTAGTTTATTATTGAACATTAATATGGTGTATCCATTCTCCTTTATGACAGCTTTAGCTCTGTCTGGGGAATCTTTCAATGTGATGTTTTAATGTTTGTGGACCCGAAACCAGAGAAGTTATTGATGCTGGAGGCTGGGGCCTGGAATGAAGAGGACGTTCTAACAAATCCCAAAGATAAATACGTGGCGTCTATTCTTTCGGACTTGTCCGAAAGAAGGGACACCACATATACTCGTATAATGAAGATGAGGACGACCAGTTGATCACATCAGTGCGGATGCACATCACTCTCGAACTCTTTCAGGAATTGCGAAAACGACGCAAGTAAAACTGCGTGCCGGTGGAATATCGCCTCAGTTGTGCGACCGGATTCGTGATTCCCTGTCAGAAAGGTCACAGTTGGTAGTTATAGATGGAAAGTCATCGAGTAAAACAGAAGTAATATCCGGCGTTCCCCATGGAAGTGTTATAGGCCCTCTATTGTTCCTGATCTATATTAACGACATAGGAGACAGTTTGAGTAGCCCTCTTAGATTATTTGCAGATGATGCTGTCATTTACTGTCTCGTAAAGTCATCAGATGACCAAACCGAATTGCAAAACGATTTAGATAAGATATCTGTGTGGTGCGAAAAGTGGCGATTGACCCTGTATAAATTAAAGTCTGAAGTTATTCAAATTAGTACTAAAAGAAATCCGCTAACTTTCGATTACGCGGTAAGTCACACAAATCTGAAGGCCGTAAATTCAACTAAATACTTAGGGAGTGCAATTACAAATAACCTAAATTGGAACGATCACATAGATAATGTTGTGGCTAGAGCAAGCCAAAGACTGCGATTCATTAGCAGAACACTTAGAAGGTGCAACAGGTCTACTAAAGAGACTGCTTACACCACGCTTGTCCGCCCTATTCTGGAGTACTGCTGTACGGTGCCGGCCGGTGTGGCCGTGCGGTTCTAGGCGCTTCACTCTGGAACACGTGACCGCTGCGGTCGCAGGTTCGAATCCTGCCTCGGGCATGGATGTGTGTGATGTCCTTAGGTTAGTTAGGTTTAAGTAGTTCTAAGTTCTAGGGGACTGATGACCACAGATGTTAAGTCCCATAGTGCTCAGAGCCATTTCAACCATTTTTTGCTGTGCGGTGTTGAATCCGCATCAGGTAGGACTGACGGATGACATTGGAAAAGTTCAAAGACGGGCAGCTCGTTTTGTATTATCGCGAAATAGGGGAAATAGTGCCACATACTTGATACGTGAGTCGGAGTGGCAATCATTAAAAAACAGGCGTTTTTCATTGCCACGGGATCTTCTCATGAAATTTCAATCACCAGGTTTCTCCTCCGATAGCGAAAACATTATTTTGGCACCCACCAACTTAGGGAGAAATGATCAGCACGATAAAATAAAAGAAATCAGGGCTCACACATAAAAATTTAAGTGCTCGTTTTTCCCGTGCGCCATTCGAAAGTGGAACGGTAGCGAGACAGCATGAAGGTGGTTCATTGAACCCTCTGCCAGGCACTTAATTGTGAATAGCAGAGTAATCACGTAGATGTAGATGAAGTAATGAAGATAAGGGGCAAGAGGCACTACGTCGGTAATGTATGAATAAGTTGAGAATTTAGGTCTGACGGGAGGCGTACTAGAGTAGTCGCTGCAGTTCCGATAACCACTGTGTCCGGATGCGCAGAGGTGAGCACATGTGCCTGGTAAGTAGGACAGCTGGGTTCGAATACCGGTTCGGAACAAATTTTCAACTTTTCCTATTGATTTAAATCATTGATGTCATTATATCCTGTGTCTCTTAATCCCAAAGCTGTTTCATTGGGTTCAGGTTGGAACTCAGGGCAGGCCAGTCCATTTCAGGAATGTTGTCCACAAACTGTTGCCTCACAGACGCTGCTTTGTGACTGGGTGCATCTACATGCTGATACAAACAGTCAAAGTCTCTGAAATGGCTCTGAGCACTATGGGACTCAACTGCTGAGGTCATTAGTCCCCTAGAACTTAGAACTAGTTAAACCTAACTAACCTAAGGACATCACAAACATCCATGCCCGAGGCAGGATTCGAACCTGCGACCGTAGCGGTCTTGCGGTTCCAGACTGCAGCGCCTTTAACCGCACGGCCACTTCGGCCGGCTCAAAGTCTCTGAATTTTACCTCTAATTTACTCAGTACACAGTACTGTAAAATGTATTCATACCCTCCCTCATTTAGCGTTTTCTCAGCCGACATAAGGGGATCACACCCAAACCAAGAAAAACACCCCCAACTGTAAAACCATCACCTTCTTACTTTGCTGTTAGCACTACTCGCGACTGCAGGTAATTTTCTCCTGGCAATCGCCACACCCAAACCCTTCTATCGAATTTCCACAGGATGGAGGATGATTGATCACTCGAAATCACTCATTGCCGGGCGTCCACTGTTCAGTAGCTTCGTTCTTTACACAGTCTCACTCGTTCCTTAGCACTGAGTGCACAAACGTGGGGCTCACGAGAGCTGTTCGGCCATTGTTCCCTATGCATTTTAACTCCCTCCGTAGAATCGTTGTGCTAGGTCTAATGGTGGCAACTCGGAACTCGCTAGTAATTCCTTTTGCTGATTTCATACGATCTTTTACAAGCACGCTCCGCAGTTCTCGTCGTTAACTGTCAGTCAGTACATGAGCTCCGCCTGGACTTGTTTAGCTGTGGTGTTCGTTCACGTTTCCACTTTACAGTCACACTGCCAACAGTTGACTTGGGCAGATTTCCCTGACGGATTTGTTACTGACAAGGGAACCTCCCCATCGCACCCCCCTCAGATTTAGTTATACGTTGGCACAGTGGATAGGCCTTGAAAAACTGAACACAGATCAATCGAGAAAACAGGAAGAAGTTGTGTGGAACTACGAAAAAATAAGCAAAATATACGAACTGAGTAGTCCATGTGCAAGATAGGCAACATCACGGCTGATATAAACTCGGGAGCGCCGTGGTCCCGTGGTTAGCATGAACAGCTGCCGAGCGAGAGGTCCTTGGTTCGAATCTTCCCTCCAGTGAAAACTTTAATTTTTTTTTCAGTTTATGTGACAAACTCTTATGTTTTCATCACTTTTTTGGGAGTGATTATCACATCCACAAGAAAACCGAAATCGGGTAAGGTAGAAGAATCAATTTTACCCATTCGCCAAGTGTACAAGTTAGGTGGGTCGACAACATATTCCTGTCATGTGACGCACATGCCGTCACCAGTGTCGTATAGAATATATCAGACTCGTTTTCCTGTGGAGGAATCGGTTGACCTATGACCTTGCGATCAAATGCTTTCGGTTCCCATTGGAGAGGCACGTCCTTTCGTCTACTAATCGCACGGTTTACCGGTGCGGTCGCAAAACACAGACACTAAACTTATTACAGTGAACAGAGACGTTAATGAACGAACGGACAGATCATAACTTTGCGAAAATAAAGAAATTAAAATATTCAATGGAGCTAAGAATTGAACCAAGGATCTCTCGTTCCGCATCTGCTCACGCTAACCACGGGACCACATCGCTCCTGATTTCACGTTCGCCTTGAAGTTGCATATCTTACGCATGGACTACTCAGTTTGTATATTTTGCTTATTTTTTCATAGTTCCACACAACTTCTTCCTGTTTTCTCGATTGATCTGTGTTCAGTTTTTCAAGGCCTATCCAGTGTGCCAACTTATATCTAAATCTGAGGGGGGTGCGATGGGGAGGTTCCCTTGTGAGATGAGATCCTAGGATTTGTACATGTTGAAAGACACTGAACTCTCCTTACTTATACTGCTTTACTGTTTCTCTATTGGCAACGCAGTACTCCCCGCCTTTTTTGTCCTGGCCTCTGGCATTTTGTGGCCAGTTTCACATTACGTAGAGTTTCTGGATACTTCAGATCAGATAGTTTACACTGATCAATCAGTTCGACACAAAACATTTGCTGTAGCACAGATTAGCCAAACTGTTGCTACGTGAGTTCCATTAGTAGGCTCCATATGTCTTCAATGAGGACACGCAGTTCCTGTGTATGAAAACCTCCGAGGTGCTTCTCGTTGTAATCCCAGATGTGACATTTATGGTTGATGTCTGATGGATTTGAGATCCAATACATCATGAAAAGTTCGCAGTAGTACCCCTGAAATCAAGGAAGAACGATTCAGAAATTTTGGCATGTACATCTGAATTGCTCAGAACATAGGTTATAGGATTACCTCACTGGCAAAAATATGAAAGCCAGTCTGTTGCACGGTGTCACCCCAGTAAGATAGTCGACGTGGACAAGTGACATAATGACGGAAATGAGCAGTTGTGTTTGGACATACCCATGACCACACCGTGAATGAAGCTGACCGACTTGTTTCTGTAGTAACAGTGGTCGTAAAAGACCATATCACCCAGTTTCCGAGCAACAGTTCGAAGGGTGATACATACAATGGACTTCTGGAGTCAGGTACTGCGAAAAGTCCAGTGCTCAGAGTGCCACATAAAGCTGCATGTATTCAGTTGGCCAAACGATGCAGAAACTGTGCTGTAGCTGACTCGAGGCCGACCAGTCACAATTTTGCCACTTTTCTAATTCTGCAATGCATCGAGAAGGGTCACTAGTTCTTAAACATCCAGGACGGCCGCTGTGACCGAGCGGTTCTAGGCGCTTCAGTCCGGAACCAGGCGGCTGCTACTGTCGCAGGTTCGAATCCCGCCTCGGGCATGGATGTGTGTGATGTCCTTAGGTTAGTTAGGTTTACGTAGTTCTAAATCTAGGGGACTGATGACCTCAGAAGTCCCATAGTGCTTAGAGCGATTTGAACCATTTGAAGTTCTTAAACCCACAGTGTGAGGAGGTCGTAGTACAGGCTAGAGGTGATTCTGTGCTGCTTTTGTGGTGTTTCTCATACCATGAATTGGGCTCGCTAATTCAGGTTACTGTGAACATGGACCAGCTTGTTTATTTCATTATTCTCGGTGACCAGGCGTTGCCCTTTCTTCTACAGTCTGGCTATAATTAAACTTTCGCTACTTCAGCCAATATAGATGGTTAACTATTTACCGTACGGGTACCCAAATTTATAAGAATAATGTTCAGACTGTGAGCTGCAAGGATTTACGTTGTTAGCAGTGTTAGTGCCACGATGTGCCGTTCGGCGCCGTTACTGGTACGACGGCGTAGGTTTGAAACACAAGCGCCGGTGTACATTCAGTTAATATCGGTCTCCACAAGGTGAACAGGGCTGTACTCGTGAACTGTTTTATCAAAACCCACAACAATAATATTGTCTTTGCCACTATCGACACCTAAAAGAAATGCAGAGAGGTCCTCTTTCCGAACCTGGGATGAAGGATATGATACGTAAGTTTGAATTAACTGGCGGTTTGGAAATTATTCCTTAGAGAGGCCGACGGCCAATTGAGCCGCTTATTGCGCCGCCTAAGGTTACCTGAAAGTCGGGGTTGTGAACATGATCATAGCGAGGGAGGTAGCCAACATCCAGCATGAGATGTTTTGGGGAGCAGACGAACAATCTCTGGTGCGGTTCCAGGCTGTTGGGGATGCGGATGGTCGTCACATTGGGCAACGTTTGGATCCCTGAACGTAAACATGGTACGGAATCAACAATATTACCCTCCAATTTGAAAATTAAAATGTGTTTCTTTCAATAGTTTATTCTTTATTCCTCTTTCGCACGTCCTTACAACTGTTTCCATAAAGTTTCATTGTCCTACGATCATTCGTTTTTCGTGGGGGCCCACTCAAGTACAGAAAATTTAATTATAACCACACTATATATGTTCATGGCAACGGCCTTGCCGCAGTGGATACACCGGTTCCCGTCAGATCACCGAAGTTAAGCGCTGTCGGGCGTGGCCGGCACTTGGATGAGTGGCCATCCGCGTCGACATGCGCTGTTGCCATTTTTCGGAGTGCACTCAGTCTCGTGATGCCAATTGAGGAGCTGCACGACCGAATAATAGCGGCTCCGGTCAAAGAAAACCATCATAACGACCAGAAGAGCGGTGTGATGACCACACGCCCCTCCCATCCGCATCCTCATCTGAGGATGACACGGCGGTCGGATGGTTCCGATGTGCCACTTGTGGCCAGGAGACGGAGTGTGTATACATGTTCATGATGAGTGTATTGTATATTCTCCTGCCTTCCAAGATTACAACAGTCGTTTAAACAGCATTGCACTGCAATGTTTGACGAACGTTCAGGTACCCTATCGTACCTGGACAAACTTGCTGAGCCACCCAATGTTAAACCCGCAGAATAGTCTGGAACTATCTGGAATAGCCTGTGAAACGTAGCAGTCAACATCCCCGCAATGTGACAGTTATTCGGGACGTCAACGTCAATGAGTGGCTTCAGCAGGATATGGCATACCTGGAGAAATTTGAGGACTCTCTTCATCGCCGAACTGAGCCCATTAACAGGGCTAGAGACGGCGTACCTCGGGACTGACCTCATATCCCCTGGGAGTAACTAATATTTTTCTCGGCCTCATATTGTGAAGAAATGAGAGTGCGGAAGTAGTCGACAGCTTACGTAGTTCTTTCTGTAACTACCAAGGTATGTAGCTGAAAGAATTCCAATCCACAGAAAATCCTGGTCCCATCGTGGCAGTGATATTACCGCAACTGTAGTTCGTTGCACCAGGAAACTCCATTCATAATTCCATTTTTCAACACGATAATTAATGGCTTTTTCCTTAGGTCAGCCATGGAATATTTAAGGACTGTGTACTGCAGTGGACCAGCTGCAACAAAATGTGACGATTGGTGTGCTCCCAAATACTAATATCTACCTTAACGCTGTACTCTACTATCACAGACTGTAGCTTATTCTGCTTCATAGAGTCAGCTAACATCTAAGACTGCGCATGCCCATAGCTAGGAAAGGACATAATGGTCGGTTGGTCAGCGAACACTGGTGTGTTCTTTATGGCTACAATAACGCTTGAATACTATTTTGTATCGTAGCTAATATACAACGTACGTTTACAATGTGAAAGAACAAATATTAAAAGAAAATGTTGTATTATACAGATGAGTAATACACAGTGCACTCTTTGTGACATATGACTATACATCTGAGGGTACAGGGCAGATAATTAAATTCAAATTATTAGCATCAATTTAGATCGACAGATGAATGTGGAAAATATGAAAAAGTTACATGTCGCAGAGCAGGCACTGGAGTCATTATCTTGTGTGAAGACTATGTTGACGTTTGGTCGCTCAGCCTCGCGGATTGTTTGCTTGATAGCATTCCAGGGTATCATGGTGATGTTTCAGTCACAGTTTTCTCCTTAGAGGCCTAGGCTGTCAACAGCACGTCATGGAAATCCAGAAAAACACTCAACATGACATTCGTCCACATTTGTAGCTTCTGTTTCGTTATTATTATTATTATTATTATTATTTTAGTGGCGTTGCTGAGACTTTCCATAGCTTACTATGCTCTATGCTGCTTGGTTTCTGGGTCATAATGACAAACCCAATATTCGTTACTTTCTTGTACGTTTGGTGCTCTGCAGCTTGTAGAACTGGTAAAAATGGCATATTATTGATTAAGCGTTCGACAAAATCTACTTTGCGGTAATATTTTATTTCACTGGACTAATTATCTCATCGTAACTTATAAACACATGACCACAAATTTATCGTGAGATAGAACATTGCACTGAAGTTGCACATGCATACACAGAGTCCGAGTTTCATGAAATAACTTCAAATTCGGCAACGTGTGCTCTTTTCTGGTCTCTCAGGAATATCTGGTTGCTGTATAATTCTCAGCAAGCTCCTCGCCCAACTGCAGTATGATGTCCCTGCATTTTAACTTTTTCTCGTTTAGGGTATTATACACTCCTGGAAATTGAAATAAGAACACCGTGAATTCATTGTCCCAGGAAGGGGAAACTTTATTGACACATTCCTGGGGTCAGATACATCACATGATCACACTGACAGAACCACAGGCACATAGACACAGGCAACAGAGCATGCACAATGTCGGCACTAGTACAGTGTATATCCACCTTTCGCAGCAATGCAGGCTGCTATTCTCCCATGGAGACGATCGTAGAGATGCTGGATGTAGTCCTGTGGAACGGCTTGCCATGCCATTTCCACCTGGCGCCTCAGTTGGACCAGCGTTCGTGCTGGACGTGCAGACCGCGTGAGACGACGCTTCATCCAGTCCCAAACATGCTCAATGGGGGACAGATCCGGAGATCTTGCTGGCCAGGGTAGTTGACTTACACCTTCTAGAGCACGTTGGGTGGCACGGGATACATGCGGACGTGCATTGTCCTGTTGGAACAGCAAGTTCCCTTGCCGGTCTAGGAATGGTAGAACGATGGGTTCGATGACGGTTTGGATGTACCGTGCACTATTCAGTGTCCCCTCGACGATCACCAGTGGTGTACGGCCAGTGTAGGAGATCGCTCCCCACACCATGATGCCGGGTGTTGGCCCTGTGTGCCTCGGTCGTATGCAGTCCTGATTGTGGCGCTCACCTGCACGGCGCCAAACACGCATACGACCATCATTGGCACCAAGGCAGAAGCGACTCTCATCGCTGAAGACGACACGTCTCCATTCGTCCCTCCATTCACGCCTGTCGCGACACCACTGGAGGCGGGCTGCACGATGTTGGGGCGTGAGCGGAAGACGGCCTAACGGTGTGCGGGACCGTAGCCCAGCTTCATGGAGACGGTTGCGAATGGTCCTCGCCGATACCCCAGGAAGTGGCGGTGCGGTCCCGTACGGCACTGCGTAGGATCCTACGGTCTTGGCGTGCATCCGTGCGTCGCTGCGGTCCGGTCCCAGGTCGACGGGCACGTGCACCTTCCGCCGACCACTGGCGACAACATCGATGTACTGTGGATACCTCACGCCCCACGTGTTGAGCAATTCGGCGGTACGTCCACCCGGCCTCCCGCATGCCCACTATACGCCCTCGCTCAAAGTCCGTCAACTGCACATACGGTTCATGTCCACGCTGTCGCGGCATGCTACCAGTGTTAAAGACTGCGATGGAGCTCCGTATGCCACGGCAAACTGGCTGACACTGACGGCGGCGGTGCACAAATGCTGCGCAGCTAGCGCCATTCGACGGCCAACACCGCGGTTCCTGGTGTGTCCGCTGTGCCGTGCGTGTGATCATTGCTTGTACAGCCCTCTCGCAGTGTCCGGAGCAAGTATGGTGGGTCTGACACACCGGTGTCAATGTGTTCTTTTTTCCATTTCCAGGAGTGTATAATACTCAGGTATTTATCCCAGGCAAATCCAGCAAGTTTTTTCCGAGCCGTGTAACCAAATTTTGCGTCGCCAGTTCAAGTTTTGCAGTTCATATACGAGCTATACATGTGAGGTGATGCGTCTTCCCAGTGCGAATTTCGCTATGTGATTATAAATTTTCGGCTATTTTTATTGATCCCAAAGTCTTTATAAATACTAATATTATTCTTACCTGCATAAACGTTCGCATAAGAACATACTGATTAAAATTAGTAAGAAGTTATTACATTCCCACATTCTAAGAAAGGGTAGATCAGCTTTTATGTGGTTGGTGTTAGCTCACGTACGTGATTTCGTTGAGTGGTCAGAGGGTTGTACAGTCGTAAAGTACATAGGCTGAGGCTGGCAAAACTGCAATATTTTGGCTGTTACTTTCTATCGACAGTGTTTTTTTTTTATTCAAGGTGTGAGCAAGCGCGTTAACCACCGGACTCCAAAACCTGTGACAAACTCAAAAGCTATCGAATAACGTCAATCACCGACCCGTGACCAAAGCACGCCTTCTCCGCTACTCTGTCGACACAAAGGGACAGATATCAGGGGACCAGGATCTCCGTTCGCACGAAAGCTCTTAGCTTCTCGCGGAGAGACGGGAGGGCAGTTCTTGGCTCACCTTCCGGTATCTTTTATCCACCTAAAAACGCTTACGCCACAGTAAATGCAGATACGTACTTTGGATTGTTGCCTCGCCAAACTGTAAAGCATAGTAAATGAAAAGTTCGGAACTTTCGTCAGAGACCTTTGTCAGCCATCGCATATCCTTTTCAGATCATATGCAGGCCTAAGTGACAGGACGAGCCGTTGTGAGACTATGTACACGATTTTCATGGTCACGTTGGTGTATGGAAGTCACTTACAAAACGGACTGCGCACTGTCAGCTCGAGGTGTGCAAACAATTCCATCGCCGATATATACAGAAGAGAAAAGACATTTTATATAATGAAGCATCGTGTAGCAAACGAACAATATTCTGTGAACTGGATGAGTACATAGGAAGCGGTTTTTATCTAAGCATATTTTGGTAGCAGAGAAATTCTGTGGTAATTGTGGGATGATCTGGTGGTGTTTTCCTGCTTTCGTGTCTAATTATTTAGTTTTGCTGTTAGCAAGTTGGGCTCACGTATTTCTGAAAATATTTTTGGCTGTGTGAAAAGTGTTAAATGATCTGAGTTTAAATGAATGGATGGATGAGATAAAATCAGTGAATTTGTAATGAGATGAAGTGATATCGGCGCACACCGTTGAGATCTGATGAAAATGCAATGCACTGAATGTGTCGTGACAATTGAAAACGTAAGTGACAATGAGTGTCAGAGTAAGGCTAGAAGGCGTGCTCAGAGAGTCCAGTGGTTAAGGCCATTGCTTCATGATAAGCAGGAAATCCGATTTGAGTTCTAAGATATTGCAGAGCCTGTGTTTTTCTGATTACGATGCAAAGTTTCTTTGGACGTGCATGCATGTTGCCGATAAAAGATAGGCTATTACCTAACTTCCCGAAGATTGTTACATGGATTGACGGGAGTAGTCTGCTCAAAGCCTCAACCTGAACAACGTCTACCATATTTACGTTGGACTGTAGTGTTGGCAGCGTGGTAGGTCATATTTACCAAGAATCAGCAACAACTATTCACAAAACTTCATGACGAATGGGAATGTATTATAGCTTCAGTGTGTTAGAATTCATTTGCGGGTCCTAATCTAGACGATGTCTGATCATGAATGGTGTCTTTGGTACGAACCCAGCATCATCATGATTAGTATCGTCGGCATCGTCATTGTCCTCATCATTTAATTTGTCACTTAGACATGTGACACGAAGAATTATAATGTAGTCTACCAGTTACATTGGCAGAGTAAAGTTGTTAAACGTAGGTTATATGCAGTTTCGTCCCATGAACTACTCAACTCCCTAAGCCAAGAGATTACTGCGGCTCGAAAACCAGTAACACCTGTTTCGTTGAATTAAGTGAAAAAAATTAGTCCTCATCTACTCAACTAAAAACTGTCACTGAACTAAAAATGTTTCATGAATCAGACACGATTGCGCTGAAAATACACTACTGGCCAGTAAAATTGCTAAACCAAGAAGAAATGCAGATGACAAACGGGTATTCATTGGACAAGTATATTATACTAGAACTGACATGTGATTACATTTTCACGCAATTTCGGTGCATAGATCCTGAAAAATCAGTACCCAGAACAACCACCTCTGGCCGTAATAACGGCCTTAATACGCCTGGGCATTGAGTCAAACAGAGCTTGGATGGCGTGTACAGGTACAGCTGCCCATGCAACTTCAACACGATACCACAGTTCATCAAGAGTAGTGACTGGCGTATTGTGACGAGCCAGTTGCTCGGCCACCATTGACCAGACGTTTTCAATTGGTGAGACATCTTTAGAATGTGCTGGCCAGGGCAGCAGTCGATCATTTTGTGTATCCAGAAAGGCCCGTACAGGACTTGCAACATGCGGTTGTGCATTATCCTCCTGAAATGTAGGGTTTCGCAGGGATCGAATGAAGGGTAGAACCACGGGTCGCAACACATCTGAAATGTAACGTCCACTGTTCAAAGTGCCGCCAATGCGAACAAGAGGTGACCGAGACGTGTAACCAATGACACTCCATACCATCACGCCGGGTGATATGCCAGTATGTCGATGACGAATATACGCTTCCAATGTGCGTTCACCGCGATGTCGCCAAACACGGATGCGACCATCATGATGCTGTAAACAGAACCTGGATTCATCCGAAAATATGACTTTTTGCCATTCGTGCACCCAGGTTCGTCGTTGAGTACACCATCGCAGGCGCTCCTGTCTATGATGCAGAGTCATTGGTAACCGTAGCCATGGTCTCCGAGCTGATAGTCCATGCTGCTGGAAACGTCGTCGAACTGTTCGTGCAGAAGGTTGTGGTCTTGATAACGTCCCCGTCTGTTGACTCAGGGATTGAGACGTGGCTGCACGATGCTTTACAGCCATGCGGATAAGATGCCTGTCATCTTGACTGCTAGTGATCTGAGGCCGTTTGGATCCAGCACGGCGTTCCATATTACCCTCCTGAACCCACCGATTCCATATTCTGCTAACAGTCATTGGATCTCGACCAACGCGAGCAGCAATGTCACGATACGATAAACCGCAATCGCGATAGGCTACAATCCGACCTTTATCAAAGTCGGAAACGTGATAGTACGCATTTCCCCTCCGTACACGACGCATCACAACAACGTTTCACCAGGCAACGCCGGTCAACTGCTGTTTGTGTATGAGAAATCGGTTGGAAACCTTCCTCATGTCAGCACGTTGTAGGTGTCGCCACCGGCGCCAACCTTGTGTGAATGCTCTGAAAAGCTAATGATTTGCATATCACAGCATCTTTTTCCCGTCGGTTAAATTTCGCGTCTGCAGCACGTCATCTTCGTGGTGCAGCAATTTTAATGGCCAGGAGTGTATACTAGAAATGGGATTGAAATCTTCATGTCAAGCTAGTTAGTACAACGTTTTCGCTGAACACGGAAGGTATATCGCAATCACACTCTTATGTCTCCGATCACACACATTACGTTTGAATTTACACCCATAGGTAAACTCGGCAGCATTTTTAAAAGCTTAGAAGGCGCAATCAAAATATACACTATGTGATCAAAAGTATTCGGACACCTGGCTGAAAATGACTTACAACTTCGTGGCGTCCTCCTTCGGTAATGCTGGAATTCAATATGGTGTTGGCCCATCCTTAGCCTTGATGACAGCTTCCACTCTGGCAGGCATAGGTTCAGTCAGGTGCTGGAAGGTTTCTTGGGGAATGGCAGCCCGCTGCACTGAAGAGAGGTATCGATGTCGGTCGGTGAGGCCTGGCACGAAGTCGACGTTCCATAACATCCGAAAGGTGTTCTATATGATTCAGGTCAGGACTCTGCGCAGGCCATTCCATTACAGGGAAGTTATTGTTGTGTAACCACTCCGCCACAGGCCGTGCATTATGAACAGGTGCTCGATTGTGCTGAAAGATGCAATCGCCATCCCCGAATTGCTCTTCAACAATGGGAGGCAAGAAGGTGCTTAAAACATCAATGTAGGCCTGTGATATGATAGTGCCAAGCAAAACAATAAGGGGTACAAGCCCCCTCTATGAAAACACGACCACACCATAACACCACCGCCTCTGTATTGTACTGTTGTAATTACACACGGTGGCAGATGACGTTCAACGGGCATTCCCCATACCCGCACCCTGCAATCGGATCGCCACATTGTGTACCGTGATTCGTCACTCCACACAACGTTTTTCCACTGTTCAATCGTCCAATGTTTACGCTCCTTACACCAAGCGAGGCGTCGCTTGGCATTTACCGACGTGATGTGTGGCTTGTAAGTAGCCGCTCGACAATGAAATCCAAGTTTTCTCACCTCCCACCTAACTGTCATAGTACTTGCAGTGGATCCTGATGCAGTTTGGAATTCCTGTGTGATGGTCTGGATCGATGTATGTCTATTACACATTACGACCCTCTTCAACTGTCGGCGGTCTCTGTCAGTCAGCAGACGAGTTCGGCCTGTACGCTTTTGTGCTGTACGTGCCCCTTCACGGTTCCACTTCACTATCACATCGGAGTGGACCTCGGGCTGTTTAGGAGTGTGGAAATTTATACAGACGTATGACACAAGTGACACCCAATCACCTGACCGTGTTCGAAGTCCGTGAGATCCGCAGGGCGCCGCATTCTGCTCTCTCACGATGTCTAATAACTACTGAGGTCGCTGATACGGAGTACCTTCCAGTAGGTGGCAGCACAATGCACCTAATCTGAAAAATATGTGTTTTTGGGGGTGTCCGGATACTTTTGATCTCATAGTGTAGTTGATTTTTGACATCTTTGGCCCGCATCTCGTGGTCGAGCGGTAGCGTTCTCGCTTCCCACGCCCGGATTCCCGGGTTCGATTCCCGGCGGGGTCAGGGATTTTCTCTGCATCGTGATGGCTGGGTGTTGTGTGCTGTCCTTAGGTTAGTTCGGTTTAAGTAGTTCTAAGTTCTAGGGGTCTGATGACCATAGATGTTAAGTCCCATAGTGCTTAGAGCCATTTGAACCATTTGACATCTTTGACTTCACCGAGCGATGTGGCGCAGGGGTTAGTTCACAGGACTCGAATTCGAGAGGAAACGGTTCAAATCCGCTTCCGGCTATCCAGATGTAGATTTCCCGTGATATTCTAATATCGCTCCAGGAAAATGCCGGGACTGTTCCTTTGAAAGGGTGCGGCCGATTTCTCTCCGCATCCTTTCAACATTCTGAGCTTGTGCTCCATTTCTAGTGACCTCGATGCCGACGAGACGTTAACTCTAATCTGTCTTCCTTTCTTCGTAGATTTCTGCAAGCTACACTTCCTTCAAACTACGCAAGCCACACCGAGCGAGGTGGCGCAGTGGCTAGCACACTGGACTCGCATTCGGGAGGATGACGGTTCAATCGCGGGTCCGGCCATCCTGATTTAGGTTTTCCGTAGGCAAATACTTTGATGGTTCTTTTCAAAGGGCACGGTCGACTTCCCTCCCCGTCCTTCCCTAGTCCGATGAGAGCGATGACCTCTCTGTCTGGTCTCCTCCCCCAAACAACCCCTACACAAAACGGCCTACTTGCCAGGCGAGGGGATTCCTCCAGCAAATTCCAGCGGCCTACTTCAGAGATCGCAAGCAGAGCCGAACTATGTCACACATCAACCAACGCGAGGAGCAAACAGTGTGGAGATTAGCATTACTTTGCACCGGGTATTCAGAGTAAACCAGAAATACACCGACAAACTTTCATAAGTGGCAGTATGGACCAAAACAAGAAAAAATTCTAGCAAACTTGGGCTCTAACATGCAAACCTTAAGAACTATCAGGACTTGCTCATCTTCGCTTCTGTGAGACACATCTCTTCCTCTGAAAGCTACGAGGACTATTCGGAAACAAAGCGATAGGTCGAGAAATGGAAACCACAGGGAAAATCAAAACTGTTTTATTTGCAACAGTTAGCTACAACTTCCAGCTACTTATCGCCATAGTCGCCAATGAGACTTAGACATTTGTCGTAGCGTTGTACCAACTTTCCAACACCCTCGTTATAGAAGACAGCCACCAGTGCCTTACGCCAATTCTCTACGCTGCCCTACAGCTCGGTGTCTGTGCCAAAATGTTGTCTTCATAGCTAGCGGTTCATGTGAGCAGAGATGAAACTCAGAGGGAGACAATTACGGGATGTATTGAGGGTAATCAAACATTTCCAATTGAAAACGATGTAGGAGCATCTTCGTTGCCCCTGCAGAATGCGGCTGAGAATTGTCTTCAAGAAGAAACCGCACGACAGTTATGTAATGTTGGCTGCATACCTCCAGGCGAAATTTCTCACCAGGCCCTCGTACTTGGCGGGAGACACTTCTGTTCTAGGTATCTTTATGTGCTCTCTGTGTGATCAGAACTAAAAAAGAATGACTTAACGCGATCGACGGGCATACTAGAGACACTGCCCAACAGACCTGTGCAAAACATCATGGGATTTTCATTGTGGTTTCCATTTCGCGACCGATCGTTTCTTACTTTCCGAATAACCCTCGTATTTGCTTTACATATTTTGAGAGATAGAGGTATGGACCAAAACAGGAAAAAAGTGACCACTCATAATGGGCTCAAAAGTGCCTGCTTCGCGAGCTATGAGTACTTATTCAGTAGAAGAGATGTTTCACAGTAGCGAAGATGAACAAGTGCTCATAGGCCTTACGGAGTGCTTTTTTGAGTACATGTTTACTAGATGTTTTCCTTGTTTTCGTCCATACTACCGCCTCCGAGAGTTTGTGGGTAAAGCTCTGGTTCATCCCGTAGCTCGTACTCCGTAGTTTAACAGGCAGAGTGTGTGTTCGAGAGCGTATTTCTGCGAGAGTTCTAGCTGGAACCCATCGAAGGTGCAGTTCCAGTCGCCACCGCCGCTACCGCTCCAGTTCATCGCAGTTCACATTTCCGAGAAGGATCCTCCGCTCTCCGACGACGCACGTGATCACACCGGACCGAAGATTCTAGGTATACCAATTGGACTTAGCCTCAGAGCAGGACCGTCAAAGTTCACAAATATTTTACAAGGATCTCTTGAAGTGTATGACTGAATAAAAATGCGTTTTGGAAATAGAACTGTAGTCAGTTCAATAGTTGTGCTTTTATGTATGTGTGCCTGATATTTGGTAGCAGTAGCTCTCCTGTGTACACTACCATCATCTGTACCTCGGTGCTTGTTTCCCTGCATACACGCTGGCGGCTAAGTGTAGCTGCAACATCGACCAGCTGCAAAGAAAACGTGGGAGTACCTGAAACTAGACGTTAAGATTACTTTTGTCGATTAAAATATTTCTTTTCAAAACGCGGACCGCCCCATAAGGGATATTGTGAGGAAGCCTGCGAATACATCAATGAATCAATAGTATAGTAACGGGAGGAAGTGTAGGTGGTACAAATTGTAAAGGAGTCCAGAGCGTAAATACATTAAGCAGGTTCAAATAGATCTAGATCTCAGTAGTTACGCAGAAATGAAGACGCTTGCATAAGACAGACAAGCATGGAGAAATGCATGAAACCATTCTTGTGACTGAGGACCACAAAAACAACATCTTTACACTACATTTATCTTCTTCCGCCGTAAGTTATTCACAGCTTTTTTCTAGACGAGAGGTTAATGCGTTTATTACCGTGTCATATACAAAAAGGTCTACAACGTTCCATTGTGGGTAGTGGTAGTAAGCTGCGATGTCCAGCTCTGGTGCACCGAGAGTAATGGCGCACTTACGAGGATGATGTACCCACATCTGTTGGCATTACTTAATCAAGTACTTTACTCCTTACTAGGTTGGCCACACAAACCGCAATCGGGCTTGCCCTCACAGCCTCCTCCATCTTCTTCGGTCCTTGTATTGATCTCTAGTTAGTCCCATCGTGCTCATATCCTCTCTGATCCCGTCCGTCCATCTCAGCCGTGGTCTTCACCTTGGTTTCTTACCTCTGACGTATTATTCACCACCTGCCTAGTGATATGGCCTTCGAGACGCATTACGTGTCCACATCACTTCACTCTCGTCTCTTTAAACACATCCACAATGTCCAGAGATTTGTATAAGCCCTGCAATTCGAGGTGTTTCCTTATTTTCCAGTCGTCTCCAACCTCCACAGCTCCAAAAATCTGTCTCGGAACAGCATTCTCTAATGTCAGGACTTTTCTTTCCGTATTCTAGGTCAGACTCTAGATCTCTGCTCCGTATAGGACCACAGGTTTTGTCAAAATCCTGTAGATCGTAATATTCGCGGATCTCGATAGACGCTTGGATTTGTGTAGCTTTGCGAGTGCAAACCTTGACCTGTCTCCTGCTTGAATTCTTGGCGTTGTTTCCTGATCTATCTCAGATACCGCATTTTTCTTTTCTTTTATGTCCGACTATTTATAAATAGTCGTGACGACAAAAATAAATACGTCGCAAGATCTAATAATAATTTTGATCCTGTACGACTTTAAGCGGGGACAATTGCAACTAATGTCGGTTATTTATTGTTACTTTTGTAAATAGGCTGTTCAGGTTTTTCTATGTAAATAGCTGTTTAGGTTTTTATGTTGGTGACGCCACGAAGCAGTCTGTATGAAAATCGCTGGCTTCGATGTGTGCAGTCTGTGGCTGGTTGGACTCATTGTTGGAATATTCACTACTGTAGTGTTGGGCAGTTGGATGTGAACAGCGCGTAGCGTTGGGCAGTTGGAGGTGAGCCGCCAGTGGCTGTGGGGAGATACCTCTCTATCTACATTATTCCGTGATTTATTCAGTTTTCAAATTTATACTGACTTTTTGATCACCCGGCATATATATATATATATATATATATATATATATATATATATATATATATATATATATATATATATATATATATACTTTTGAACACTATTAAGGTAAATACATTGTTTGTTCTCTATCAAAATCTTTTTTAACACTATTAAGGTAAATACATTGTTTGGTCTCTATCAAAATCTTTAATTTACTAACTATGCCTATCAGTAGTTAATGCCTTCAGTAGTTAGAATCTTTTATTTAGCTGGCAATATTGGCGCTCCCTGTATTTCAATAGTTCGAGTAACGAAGATTTTTATGAGGTAAGTGATTCATGAAAGGTATAGGTTATTGTAAGTCAGGGCTATTCTTTGGTAGGGATTATTGAAAGCCAGATTGCGTTGCGGTAAAATATTGTGTATCAGTTTAGTGATGATCAGAATAAGTAAAGATAAAACTGAGTACGCTGAATTTTACTCAGCTGTTTCTGTATCCAATAACGTAGTTTACCAGCACAGTCATTCTTAATTTTTCAAAGGGGACGTTTCACTTTTACTACGAGACACGTTGAGTACACCGCGTTCTCTTTTAGGCTTGAGATTCAGTAAGATATTTTTTTCTGCGAGATGCGTTTAATGCAAAGCGTTGCCGAATTTATTATTCAGAAACTTTCGAACAAATCACTAACTATATATTCTTTTAGTTGAATAAAAAGATTTCACTTTTTTAACTTAATTTAAACGTACCGGGCTTTGATGCCCGTAAGGAGAAGGGAGTCGCTGTTTGTAAGATTGATGTCGGTATTTTAATTACTTTAGTCATTACAACTGCTATTTGTGTGTGATTAGTTTTAAAATTATTGAAACTGTATTTTACTTACACAGTGTAATTTTACCTGTAACGAGAATTTTCTAAATGAATTCTTGGTTAAATATAAGAGAGGACCAGTGTCTGTATGGAATTCAGACTAAAATAAAGGACCGAGGATCCTAATCTAGTTACGTAAGAGTAACTTAATGGAACCGCGGTTAGTAAGTTAATTCTGGTACAAAGCTGCATCATCCTAACAGATTCGTTGACGTTGATTCAGTACGACTTTAGTCTTAATGTGCCGTGGTGAATAATTGAGAGAAGCTATGGAAATGTTAGGAGCACGGATGCAGCAGGGATACAGCTGCGGACCGCTGGGGAGCTACACTGTAGCCCCTAAAGAGCCTTCTTCAAAGTTTCTAATAAAGCAGTGGGATGCGGGCGCAGTGTATTGTAATTTGCTGGTTACCGCGAGGAGAGGAGGCCGGAATGCAGAAGAAGGCGTGCTTTATTTACTTGTCCCACGTGTGTCGCGCAACTTAATTCCGGCAGGCTTTGGCCGCCAATTCGTCATCCGCAGCGGCGGCGCGGCGCTCGGGGGCGCCCTGTAAATCACGATCCCCTCCCCGCCAACTTCTCCAGCGCCGGCGCACCTGATTTTAAATCAGCCACTATTTATGGCACACTGCCGTCTCGGGAAACGGAACGGCCGCGCGGGGATGCTAATTCCATTGCGCACACTTCTGTTGCGTGATTTCTGACACCATTTACTAATGAGAACCTAGGAAAGCACACTAAATTTCTGTTTCCGATAAGGGACTGTTTACTTTAGCGCCACAGTTTCGAGGAGGGTAGCACATTTAGAGGACGTTTGCCAATACTCCACTACGACCTATCTGTATTGTCCATATGTGTCTCCATACTCACCTCGTGTAGAGATGAGACGCAATGTTTTATTCAGCAAACATATTCAAACCGTCAAGAAATAATTGAATACGTAAAACCTTTGTGTGGAATCGGCAGACTAATCGTTCTAAAAAAAAGCTTGAGGCCATTTAGTGCAATTATAAATTTTTATTTTAGGTGAAAAGAACCTTCTTTATAAGACCGCGGAGTCTATCCTATGCAATTCTCTTCATCTCTGAATACCTATTGAAATCTGTGGGTAGCTCAAATTTGGCATTCCGTTGCCAACCTCCGAGACGGCTTTGTTAGCAGCACAGGATCAAAAAAATTACAGCACGATGGACTGATTCACTGTTGCCGCAAATATCAGCATCTATGAAAAACTTATCAGAGGCAATGAACTGTACAACTTGGATTTTGAATGGTTATACTTGATATAACTATGTATATTGTGTCTCCAAACGACGTCGAGCGCGTGTGTGTGTGTGTGTGTGTGTGTGTGTGTATGTGTGTGTGTGTGTGTGTGTGTGTGTGTGTGTGAGCACAAAAAATAAGCTGGCTGCATGGTGTAAGCTAAGGGCCAATAAATTACAATAAAAAACTACTGCACCGTACATCTATTTGAACGTATTCGCCGGCCGGAGTGGCCGAGCGGTTCTAGGCGCTACAGTCTGGAACCGTGCGAATCCTGCCTCGGGCATGGATGTGCGTGATGTCCTTGGGTTAGTTAGGTTTAAGTAGTTCTAAGTTCTAGGGGACTGATGACCACAGCTGTTCCATAGTGCTCAGAGCCATTTGAACCATTTTTTTGAACGTATTCGTGCCTAGGTCTCCCTCTACAGTTTTTCCTCCCAAACTTCCCTCCATTATGAAACTGATGCCTCAGGATACGTCCTACCTCTTGATCTCTTGTTTCAGTCAAGCTGTGACACAATTTCTTTTTCCAATTCGTACTAGAATCTCATCTTTACTTTTTCGATCTACCCGTCTAATCTTCACCATTCTTCTATCCCTTCATATTTCAAAAGCTTCTATTCTCTTTTTGTCTAAACTTATCATCCACGTGCTACTTTCACACAAGGCTACACTCCAGACAAGTTCATTCAGAAGAAGATTTCCAAACCCTAAATTTATGTTAGATGTCAAAACATTTCTCTTTTTCAGAAACGTTTATCTTGCTAAAGCCAATCTGCATTTGATATCCTGTCTACTTCAACCATCGTCAGTTACTTGGCTAACCAAGTAGCAAAATTCATCTGCTACTTTCAGTGCCTCGTTTTCTAATCTACACTCCTGGAAATTGAAATAAGAACACCGTGAATTCATTGTCCCAGGAAGGGGAAACTTTATTGACACATTCCTGGGGTCAGATACATCACATGATCACACTGACAGAACCACAGGCACATAGACACAGGCAACAGAGCATGCACAATGTCGGCACTAGTACAGTGTATATCCACCTTTCGCAGCAATGCAGGCTGCTATTCTCCCATGGAGACGATCGTAGAGATGCTGGATGTAGTCCTGTGGAACGGCTTGCCATGCCATTTCCACCTGGCGCCTCAGTTGGACCAGCGTTCGTGCCGGACGTGCAGACCGCGTGAGACGACGCTTCATCCAGTCCCAAACATGCTCAATGGGGGACAGATCCGGAGATCTTGCTGGCCAGGGTAGTTGACTTACACCTTCTAGAGCACGTTGGGTGGCACGGGATACATGCGGACGTGCATTGTCCTGTTGGAACAGCAAGTTCCCTTGCCGGTCTAGGAATGGTAGAACGATGGGTTCGATGACGGTTTGGATGTACCGTGCACTATTCAGTGTCCCCTCGACGACCACCAGTGGTGTACGGCCAGTGTAGGAGATCGCTCCCCACACCATGATGCCGGGTGTTGGCCCTGTGTGCCTCGGTCGTATGCAGTCCTGATTGTGGCGCTCACCTGCACGGCGCCAAACACGCATACGACCATCATTGGCACCAAGGCAGAAGCGACTCTCATCGCTGAAGACGACACGTCTCCATTCGTCCCTCCATTCACGCCTGTCGCGACACCACTGGAGGCGGGCTGCACGATGTTGGGGCGTGAGCGGAAGACGGCCTAACGGTGTGCGGGACCGTAGCCCAGCTTCATGGAGACGGTTGCGAATGGTCCTCGCCGATACCCCAGGAGCAACAGTGTCCCTAATTTGCTGGGAAGTGGCGGTGCGGTCCCCTACGGCACTGCGTAGGATCCTACGGTCTTGGCGTGCATCCGTGCGTCGTTGCGGTCCGATCCCAGGTCGACGGGCACGTGCACCTTCCGCCGACCACTGGCGACAACATCGATGTACTGTGGAGACCTCACGCCCCACGTGTTGAGCAATTCGGTGGTACGTCCACCCGGCCTCCCGCATGCCCACTATACACCCTCGCTCAAAGTCCGTCAACTGCACATACGGTTCACGTCCACGCTGTCGCGGCATGCTACCAGTGTTAAAGACTGCGATGGAGCTCCGTATGCCACGGCAAACTGGCTGACACTGACGGCAGCGGTGCACAAATGCTGCGCAGCTAGCGCCATTCGACGGCCAACACCGCGGTTCCTGGTGTGTCCGCTGTGCCGTGCGTGTGATCATTGCTTGTACAGCCCTCTCGCAGTGTCCGGAGCAAGTATGGTGGGTCTGACACACCGGTGTCAATGTGTTCTTTTTTCCATTTCCAGGAGTGTATGTCGCTGAGTCTCGCCTGATTTAGTTCGTCTTCATTCCATTATCCTTGTTTTACTTCTGTATCGTTTCAGAAACTGTTAATTAAACAACTTTATGATTTCCAAGGTGAAATAAGGTGGTGCGTCATCCAGTTAGAATACAACCAGTCCACATACTTTGTTGGTTTTTGTGAGAAACCAAAACGCCTCAGTATATGTAGATCGTTCACATTCTTCCGCTTATGTCTGGAAAGAAGAATCATCGTATAACACAAAAGTAACTTAGACTATCTCAAACTTGTAATTTGGGATAATAATGGACTAAGCCATCAATCTCATTTGACTCCTCCGAACCTGCAATGCGGTTATTGGGCAATCCACGTATTTATTCGCATTAAAAGGTTGGTCACATCTAAGGAACGTTCCTTCGTCATCCATTTTTCCTAGCATAACATTTGCAAGCTTAGCACGTTTGAGTCGATCGGTATTATTAATATCGTGACGTAGCTGTATTTTATGCGAGCTTGCTCCAAATTTATTCCAAATTACTTGAAGGACAGTTGTTTTGGGAAAGCAACAAATTTCTTTGGGTTACGAATGCTTGACTGCCTCGTACACCCGAGACTCAGTTCACTGGTGCATAAATTTAGCTTCGAGATACACTTTTCTACGCTACCATTGCCCTTGATTGTATGTATATTGTGTCTCCAAAAGACGTCAAGCGCGTGCGTGTCTGTGTGAGTGTGAGTGTGTGTGTGTGTGTGTATGTGTGTGTGTGTGTAAGAGCAAAAAATCAATACCTGTTTATTTAGTGTTAATAACCTGGCTGCATGGTGTAAGCTAAGGGCCAATAAATTACAATAAAAAACTACTGCACCATACATCTATTTGAACCTGCTTGTGTATTCGTGCCTAGGTCTCCCTCTACAGTTTTTCCTCCCAAAATTTCCCTCCATTATGAGACTGACTATACCTTGATGCCTCAGGATACGTCCTACCTCTTGATCTCTTGTCCAGACTTACGGTAATTGCCTCAAAAGACTTAAAGTCAGATAATCGTAAGTCGCTGGGCTATATGTTACACGGATAATAACACACTAGCTGCAGCAGTACTCTAATGAATAGTACTGCCAACATAATTTTCATAACACCATTTGATAACACAAAACCTGAAAATTTCTACATTTATCGTTTACAAATTCTGTACTACGCAAAACTTGTCAGACAGCAACAAGGAGCTTCCCCTTTTCTGGAGGAACCTTGTTTCTCTGTGTAAAAACATTCTGGTTTATTTTTTATATTCATTTATCATGATTTATAGTTTTCCTATTTGTAAGAAATTTTGATTTGTCATTATTTTTACTAGTACATATTGTGATCAAGTCAACCACAAATACTGCATAATATTCAGCCGTGTCTTTAGAAAAAACACTAACAACGTATTGTGAGCCAGGTCACCTAAAATAGCAAAATAATCCGTGCCCGTAATTCATCATCGAAGAATATCAATACGATGTTTAATTTGTGCACCGCATCCCCGTAATTGCAGAAACAGTATTTCCTATTTACTGACTGTATTATCATTCTTTCGGAAGAAGTGACGCTCCGATATCAAGATGTACGTTTTCCACGGTTCCTCTTAACCGCTACAGGTCAATGTCGGTAAAGTTCGTATGAATACGCCACGTTCCTGTCAGTTAAATTTGTCCAATGAAGCTAGTGGTCCATCTCTTCATCTTAGACGTCTAAACGATGGTAAACACCATTCTCGCTTTCTGTCTATTTCAACGGTGCTCTGTCTGTACAAAATTCGATGATCCTGATTTCTGAGAAATGGCTTTCATATAGAGTTATTCTGATATCAAAACGTGAGTTGTTTATAACACGTTCATCTTCGACGCCACTGTTATGTACACATCTGTCATACTCAAACTCTAGGATGTACTTACTCTAATTAATATTTGGTTAGTTAGTAAGATGGTCTGTAGATCATCTGAACGATTGTTTTATCAATATGATGTAGAACTAGTCATTAATGAACACATTTTTTCTTAGTCTTACTCATGTAAGAACACTTAAAAAGTAATGTGTTTTTCAGGCTACCAGTTTTTTAATAATAATTCGTCCATGGAATAGGAGTTGTCCAGGAACTGACCAGGAGAAATGAATAGTCCTCGAAAAGTCTCTCGTATCGTTGAATGTGAGATAGACCCGCATTATGCCTGTTACACAGTCATGGTATGCCCCATTTAGCGTACAAGAAATACGTCGACATACATTCAGTTAGGCACCTCCATTGACCAGTAAAACGTAAAGGACTGATACGAAATGAATGCTTCATCAACAGTCTGACGCTACGAACGGTGCGTTGTAGTTATGATTTGATTCATGGGCGAGGAAAAAGCAGCGAATCTGCAAGGCATTATTCGCCTCTGATACCGATAAGTCTAATATAAATGCTTTATATCTATGTGTATGGAGGCGTTGAAGAGTCTCTCAAACCTTTATCAATTTGTCGTTTAGCGTAATTTGTTGCTCATTGGCCGTGAAAGACGGGGATTCGGTGAGGGGTCCTGGTTTTATCTTTTCATATTTATTCTGTGAAGCTGTCAGCGATATGTCCGAACCCTAGTTCTTGTTAGGAAAGTCCACAACTCGAACGGGTAAAACAGAAACAAAAAGTATGTGGTTTGTCTGTTCTGCCATTCAATCAGGTCGTAGTTAGTAAAACTCTGCATTTGTGTTCAGTCTATTTTTGAAGGTTAATGAATCTAGAAACTATAGGAGCATAAGTCTCTGAAGAAACAATACCTTGTAACAGCCAGTTACAGGGTGACAATCATTGAACTATATGGAATAAACCAGAATGAGATTTTCACTCTGCAGTGGAGTGTGCGCTGATATGAAACATCCTGGCAGATTAAAACTGTGTGCCGGACCGAGACTCGAACTCGGGACCTTTGCCTTTCGCGGGCAAGTGCTCTACCACTTGCCCGCCAAAGGCAAAGGTCCCGAGTTCGAGTCTCGGTCCGGCACACAGTTTTAATCTGCCAGGAAGTTTTATATGGAATGAAATCGTCATAACTTCTTCACGGCTTGCTTAGGACATTCAAAAGGCACGGTTTTCCTCGGGGTGTGATGGAAATTAGCGTGTGCATACGCATGCGTCTTGTTGTTGTCTGCTATTTGCACGTGAAAATGTAACGGTACAGCGTGCCTGAGCGTATAGCGCTTGTGAAGGTCTACTACGCGAGCAATAACAGCCCAGTTGCGTCTCAAAGGCAGTTTGCGAACGAATTCAAACAGGACACAACCGGTCCAAATGTGTTAACAATCAAAAATTTGATTCGCAAGTTTGAGAGAACGGGTAGCGATCGTGATGACAGTGTTGGCAATGTCGGTCGTCCAAAGGGTGAAAATGCCTGAAAACAACGAGAAGACACGCGCTGTGTTTCAAACCAGTCCCAGGAAGTCGATCAGACGAGCTGCTCAACAGATGGGAATCAACCGGGAGACACTGCGACAAATTGTTGTTGGAGACCTGTATTTCTTCCCATACAAAATTTAAGCCCATCAGCCATTAAGCCCCAGGGCCATGGAACAGAGTTTGTGTTGTGTCAACACTATTGTCCACAGAATTGACGAACGGGTTTGGTTTAGCGACCAAGCCCACATTCATTTGGATGGCTTAGCCAATAAGCATTTGGAAACTGAGAATCCGCATTTGCTATCGAGAAGTCTCTTCACGTTCAACGGGTGACGGTGTGGTGTGCAATGTCCACTCACGGAATATTAGGTGCGATATTCCTTGATGGCACCGTGACTACCGAACGATACTTGAAGGTTTTGGATGATTTCATCCCAACTATCCAAAGTGATCCTGATTTCGACAAGATGTGGTTCATGCAAGACGGAGCTCGACCACATCGAAGCAGGAGATTTCTTAATGTCCTGGAGGAGCACTTTGGGGACAGCATTCTGGTTCTGGGGTATCCAGAGGCCACTGGCATAGGTCTCGATTGGTCGCCACATTCTCCGGGTCTGAATACATGCGACCCTTTTATGTGGGACTATATTAAAGACATGGTGTACAGCAATAACCCCAAAACCCATTGCTGAGTTGAGAACAGCCATTCAGGAGGTCATCGACAGCATCCATGTTGCGACACTTCAGCTGGTCATGCAGAATTTCGCTATGCGTCTGCGCCACATCATCGCCAAGGATGGCAGGCATATCGAACATGTCATAACCTAAATCCGAATATCTGTAGTGACGTTTACATGTTGAAGAAAGTATGTACACGCTGTAGTTTGTAACTAATTTACAATTTTTTTCACATAGTTCCATAATTGTCAACCGCAAGAGTTGTAAATTGTTAGGCAAAAAGCTAAAAATTTGCATGAAGAAGTTTAAGTTAATATATACAGTACTTTCAGGATCATATTTCCGAAAATGGAAGCTACTGTGCTGTCATTCCTCCCTCACTGATCATCGAAGAGCAATTTTGGAGGTTCACTGAAGTAGTTAAACCACAACAGAGTGGAACTGTATGCACACTTGCAAGGACAACATGTGGACATACTACATCATTTTCGATGTGTCCGCACTGCACCAGTCCAATACCAAAACCCACAGTGATCACATTATCAGATGATGCAACAGCAGTATCGACATAGTACCTTGAAAGGAGGATATAAGATGAACATCAACAAAATCAAAACGAGGATAATGGAATGTAGTCGAATTAAATCGGGTGATGCTGAGGGAATAAGATTAGGAAATGAGACACTTAAAGTAGTAAAGGAGTTTTGCTATTTGGGGAGCAAAATAACTGATGATGGTCGAGGTAGAGAGGATATAAAATGTAGACTGGTAATGGCAAGGAAAGCGTTTCTGAAGAAGAAAAATTTGTTAACATCGAGTATAGATTTAAATGTCAGGAAGTCATTTCTGAAAGTATTTGTATGGAGTGTAGCCATGTATGGAAGTGAAACATGGACGATAAATAGTTTGGACAAGAAGAGAATAGAAGCTTTCGAAATGTGGTGCTACAGAAGAATGCTGAAGATTAGATGGGTAGATCACATAACTAATGAGGAAGTACTGAATAGGATTGGGGAGAAGAGAAGTTTGTGGCACAACTTGACCAGAAGACGGGACCGGTTGGTAGGACATGTTCTGAGGCATCAGGGGATCACCAATTTAGTATTGGAGGGCAGCGTGGAGGGTAAAAATCGGAGAGGGAGACCAAGAGATGAATACACTAAGCAGATTCAGAAGGATGTAGGTTGCAGCAGGTACTGGGAGATGAAGAAGCTTGCACAGGATAGAGTAGCATGGAGAGCTGCATCAAACCAGTCTCAGGACTGAAGACCACAACAACAACAAACCTTTTATACCAAACATATGTTTATATGGCTCCTTATCTCGGTGCGGGGACTTGACTGTAGATGACACAGTGAATGCTTAAGATGAAATATTGATCACGTAAGATGACATGCGGTTTGTCAGTTTGTGACTGTAAAAATATAAAAAGACGTATGGCATAGAGTATGCACCGTCGAAAAATGTGCTTGCAGAAGATGGTAGGTATATGGTTGCTTTTAGAGACAGTATTTTTAACGTTTTATTCTTGTTGGGAAAACATTTTTCAATCATATTGTTGCCTTTGTGTCTTGAACGGAAATCGTAAAGTAATTCACATTTTTCAGCAACTTATTCGCCTTGTACCGAATTTAAAAACCTTCTCATGTGGCTTTTGGTCACTTTTACACTTTCACTCGCTTCGATACGGATACTCCGAGAACACATTGCTGTTACTTAATTTGCAAGCTGAGGGCCAAAATGTCCCTTGTGTTTCATGCCAACAAATTTGAAGATAACTCGCTAATCTACCATCCGCGGACACAACCATATCCACAGCGTAACTGTATGTGGATTACCGAACAAACTATACCACACCAACTGTTGATTTTTTCTTTCCTGTGCGTGATAGTGTTGGACAGGAAGATAATTCACTCTGGTCGCTATTCCACAACTGTTCTTTGCTAATGTTTCCTTCTTTATCGAACATGTTCACATCTTCCACAAATAATATAGTCTTCTTAAATCTCTTTGTGAGTCATGACATTAGTGATACGTCACTACGAAATGTCTTGTATACCCCCGTAGATCCTACGGTTTCTGCAAGTTCCGCAGTCGATATCCTATCGTTTATTACAACCGTACACTGAAATGGTGCTATGCCTGTAATTATACATCTCTCGGTTCCTATTCTCCATACTCTGTTTCAACAATCTTCCGCTTCTAGGTTCCGAAAGCTGTCGCTATATTCATTACCGTTATTAATTATACTAATTCCTTCACTTACTATATTCCCAATCTTTGCACTAAGTTAACACCACTTCTATTATTTTCAGTTATTCGTTACTCACATACATGCAATATCGTTGCTCTCTATTGAACCCTATTCGTCTAGCAGGCACAACAGCGATACTACCACCGCCTTCATCTCCGTTGCCAAAACCAGCTTCGCCATAGCAACAGATTATGATTAAACAGCTACATGAAGATTAAGAAACTTGCTGTACTGTAAACACTTAAATAATACGTAAGAAGTAAGAATGAAATACTCAGGCTTCTGCAGGATGGTGTTGAAAAAAATGCTTTAAATATAGACCTGAAGATATAAGGTTGAAAGATCATATCTTTCCTCTTTTTTTTCAAAAAAAAGAGAAAAAACAGCCTTATGTGAAATGTACCTGCTAAACATTGTAATCCTTTGTGATAAATTTCTAACAGATAGTGATCCAAATCCAAATAGTTTATTTATCTGGGGCTTTCTGAGTGTATGCTACAGTGTATTATAAAGTCTACTGTACCATGATAGTAGTGTTAGTAACCTAGTAGCTCAAACATGACCTACACAGATTTCGAAAACTTTCGATAAACCTCTCTCTGAGCTAGCAATATTATTTGTGAAATCACAAAGTTCTGTCAGGGAAATGATATTGTTTGACATGAGTCAAAGTAAATAAAAAAATTCTTTCATTTCAGTGCCAGTGCCAGTGGAAATTATTCTGATGGTGAGCACGGCAATGAAGAGACCATTTTCTACATAAAATCCAAAATGACTTCCTAAAAATTTGAAATATTTAACTTAAACGATTTTTCATTATACTGTAAAAACAAAACACCACTTTCACAAAAGTTCTGTGTCAGAAGCCTTTTCTCCAACTCAAATATCTGTGTACCCAAACCTCAAGAAGTTTTAACATTCTGCCCCTTTCTATGGTCTGAAATTATCTATAAAAATATGTGACATACATGGCCGAATCTTTTCAGCTTTTCTTGACTTATAAAGTTAATTTTTTACATTGCCAAGGAACCATGGACCTTAGTATGTGACATAAATTTGTACTTGATACGCCAACCAGTTTCACATAAAAAGGGAACTTAACAAACGAACAGACGGACAGAAGGATAAAAAATTACAAAAATATTTTTTTCGTGTGATATTAATGCAAATTAACAATTTTCGGATGCTCTCCTTACCCGTAGTTTTACACCCTGCTTCTTGCCAAATTTCGTAATTCTAGGTCAACGTGCAGCACACTATTGGTTTTGATGAGTGAGATTTCGGGTTTCAATATACGTTACATAAATGGCCGTATCTTTTGATTGCATTTACTTCTACATCTACATGGACACTCTGCAAATCACATTTCAGTGCCTGGCAGAAGGTTCGTCGAACCACCTTCACAATTCTCTATTATTCCAATCTCGTATAGCGCGTGGAAACAATGAACATCTAAATCTTTCCGTACGAGCTCTGATTTCCCTTATTTTATCGTGGTGATCGTTCCTCCCTATGTAGGTCGGTGTCAACAAAATATTTTCGCATTCGGAGGAGGAAGTTGGTGATTGGAAATTTTAGAGAAGATTCCGTCGCACCGAAAAACGCCTTTCTTTTAATGATGTCCAGTCCAAATCCTGTATCATTTCTGTGACTCTGTCTCCCATATTTCGCGATAATACAAAACGTGCTGCCTTTCTTTGAACTTTTTCGATGTACTCCGTCACTCTTATCTGGTAAGGACCCCACACCGCGCAGCAGTATTCTAAAAGAGGACGGACTTAGACGTTTAAAATTATTAAACTTCTAAGAAACCATAGGTATTATTATGTGGCATAGATTTTAACTTGATGTGTCTACTCGTTGTTGAGAAAATAGGTTCTTAACAGTCTGACAGGTAGACAGACAGACAGACAGACAGACAACAAATCGATACTATAAGGATTTTATTCTTATAGACTGAGGCATGAAACCTTAAAAACTGAAATTCTTCTCTCTCTCTCTCTATTCTAGTAAGGATAATGGACACTCAGCCAACTCTCTAGAATGTGTCCAATGAAGTCACTTATCTAAAAAGTTTCCTACTGTACTTACACTGTGGTGAAGTTGGTTTCCCACTCGCAGAAATAAGATCTGAAACTTTCTAGCAGATTAAAATTGTGTTCTGGATCGGGACTCGAACGTAGAACCGTTGCCTATCTTTCTGGCACTTGAGCTATACAAGCACGACTCACGGTCCGCCCTCACAATTTTACTTTCGACAGTGCCCCTCCTCCTACCTTCGGCTACAGACTGAAAATTACTTCTGGAATGAAAACCTGCAAAAATGGTCTTATCAGTATCGGAAGACCCAAGCCGAGAGAACGTTGCCAGATTGCATTCTTCGTTGTCAAACGGCCCCGGCCTATAGCATGACAGAATGGGCTGCCATCGGGTAAACGACATCATCAGTTTTGGTTCACACTGTCAATAATTTGGACAGCATACGTTATGTTTCTAACGTATTAACCAATTAGTTAGTTTCATGTTCCATGAATCATTTTCACAATAAATTGTAATGATGTGGAAAGAGTCATTTTACATCCTCGTTGCAAATTAATTTGTAAATATGGCTACAGTCTGAACATTTATAAAATGTTATATATTTTTAAATTTTTTTTTAGATATACAGATGTGAGTCAGTTAGTCGTATACACCACGTTTACACATTACAATAACAGAAATTCTTCTAGAAAATAGAAGGAGTTGTCAGGAACAAACTTTTTCAGTTTGTTTTCAAATTTTAATTTGCTGCCCGTCAGACATTTTATATCGCTTGGTAAGTTATCAAAAATATTAGTTACAGCATTTTGCAGCCCTTTTTGAGATCATGTCAACCTCATTGTGGAGTAATGTATGTCAGTTTTTGCTCCGGTATTGTAATTGTACATCATTGTTCCTTTTGAACTGCAGTGGATTACTTACAACAAACTTCGTGAGGAAATAAATATACTGCGAAGCAGAAGTCACAATGCTCAACTCGTTAAAGAGATGTCGACAAGATGATCGTGGTTGAGCACCATATATTATTCTCATAGCACGGTTTTGAGCAAGGAATACTTCCTTTCTTAACGATGAATTACCCCAGAACATTATGTCATACGACATTATTGACTGAAAATTTGCAAAATATATCAGATTACTGATTTGTCTCACACTAAGATTTGCAATTACTCTAAGAGCAAATGTGGCTGCACTGTTCTTTTAGAAGTTCAAAAACGTGCTTTTGCTTTTTTAAATTCTGATTAATGTGGACACCTAAGAAATTTGAAGTTTCCATCCCATTTATTATTTTCTCACCACGTGTTACACTTATCCTTGGTGTAGTTTCACTAGATGTGAAAAACTGAGTATGTTGTGTCTTTTAAAACTGAGGATGAGACCATTCGCAGAAAACCAGTCAATCATACTTTTCAGAACATTGTTTATCATTTCTCCTGTTGCTGTATGTATGCTTGGATTGATTGCCTTTTTAAATTCTGATTAATGTGGACACCTAAGAAATTTGAAGTTTCCATCCCATTTATTATTTTCTCACCACGTGTTACACTTATCCTTGGTGTAGTTTCACTAGATGTGTCATATGCAAAAAGAACTAATTCTGCTGTTTTGTTGTACATTAGACGAAAGATTGTTTACAGTTATGAGGAACAATATCATACCTACAACTGATCCTTGGCGAACCTCATACGTGATTTCTTCCCAGTCAAACCCAGACTACATTCTTTGAATTACTAAGTAAACCTTTGTGGATTCTTTTGCTTAGATATGACATTATCCACTGCTTGGCTATACCACCAATCTCACAAAATTTCAATTTATCTAGGAGAATACTCTGATTCACACAGTTAATTGTCTTAGATGAGTCGCAGAAAACACCAACTAATGCTACTATCTTATCTAATGCATGTAACATTTGGTGAGTGAACAAGTAAATGGCATCCTCAATACAATAACTCTTCTGATATCCAAACTCTGTTGTGCTGAGGTTATTATTGTTGCTCAGGTGAGTTACTATTCCAGAATACATCAGCTCCTAAAAAATTTTGTAAAATTATGTCAGCAGTAAAACAGGTCTGTAGTTATTGACATCTCTCCTCTCACCTTCCTGAAAGCAGGGTTTGACAACGGCATATTTCAGTCTATCTGGAAAAATGCCTACAGTTAGTATGCATTACGTACTTCAGATAAGACAGGGCTTATTAACTGGGAACAAATCTTTAGTATGTTGGTGGAAACACCTTCAAAACCAGATAAGTTTTAGTTTTGAGAGGATGTACGATTTTTTTAATTTCAGAAGGAAAAGTTTGTGATACATTCTTATGAGTGAATTTTACGAGAGTTGCTTTTGTAACATACAGTTGTGATTGCTGTGATTTTTCTCTTGAACTTCTTCTCCCTAGGCATTGTGTTATGTTTAAGAAATGATTATTAAAATATATTTGCTATCTGTGACTCATCATTTATTGCCCTTATATTCAGTTCAGTAGTGATGTTTCTTGTTTTGTGGCTGTTTGTCCTGTCCCTCGTTTCACTATATTCCATATAGCCTTAAGTCTGTTGTCGGAATTATTGGTTTCTGAGATTATATGCCTGTTCCTTTGTCTTTTAATAACTTTTCTTACTAATTTTGTATAGTTTTTGTAGTTGCAACTTTTTACTTGTTCTTACCATCAGATGCATTTCCCTTTTCCTTCCACAAGATACTTTAATACTTCTAGTGATCCATGGTTTTTTACATTGCTATTTAATATCCTCTCTGATTAACTTATGCGGAAAGCTATTTTCAAATAATGATATGAATTTATCATGGAATGAATTACATTTAATGTCAGCATTCTGTTCATCATAAATTTCGTTCCAAGTCACCCCCTGTAAACTATTCTTTTAAAAAAAAATTGGGCTGGAGTCATTAATTATTGTAGCAAATTTGCACTGAGGAGTATCAGTGCTGTAAGGCATCGTATTATTTACCCTAACTAACTGTACATCATGATCAGAGAGAGCATTTGTTGGGTCCAAATAAATTTTTCCTACCAGAATCCTTTAAAAAATCTACATTGAAGTCACCACAGATTACTAACTGCTTGCCTGTGTATGACAGCATAGTAAGTAATCTACAATTCTCATAAACAATTCAAAAAATCCCATTGGGAACCTACGTACAATTAGAATAAAAAGTGAACAATTTTTCAGTATTTATTCACAAACACGTACTTCCGTGTGCCAATAACTGCAGAATCTAGTTGTTTCAATGTATTTGGACTTGTGCTTTCTTAATATGTGTAACAGCTCCTCCATTTCCCATATTAGTTTTGACTGAATAACATATTAGACGGTAACCTTTTATATGCAACTTATCTCATATAGGCACAGGACGTATACCTTTTCAGAGGTGTCTGAATTTCCCAAACAGACAAGTACTTCTATCTTATTTCTCAAACCTATAAAATTTTGATGAGATAAGCTAACTTTACTTTCATGTGCATTCTTAAGCAAATTGTAGGGCTCTTCTGTTATACTGACTTCTTTGAGAACAGGATGCCTGAATCCTGATTCTAACCTAAAAAGAGTACATCTCTGACACCAGTAACGACAGGGATCTTGCTGTGTGTGCAGCCGCGGACTGTGCCCTCTCTTCAAAGTCTATTTAGTATTGTGTTTCAACAACATAACATAAGACCACATGCTGCCGGTGCTGTGTTGATCTACCTCTATACAGAAAGTGTTGGACTTTTGCCATAGCCAGCACGTTCTCCAGAGGTGGACAAATATATGGAAACACGACAAACGCAAAACGTTATCGGCGCTAATACAGTGTAGGAAAACCATGGCATTCAAAACAGCTTCCAGTTCTGTAAGAATGGATAAATACAAGTTCTATATGATTTTCGAGAGACTCATACCATTCTTCTTGGAAAGTAGTGACAACCTCAGGTAACGATGATGAAAGTGGATAGCGATCACATGTCCTTCTCTCCAAAGTGGAGGACAAGGGCTCAGTAATATTGAGACCTGATGACTGTGATGGCCAGAAGGGAAGCGAAAATTATTCCTCTAACTCACAAAACCAATCCTGATCGAGGCGAGGTTCTGAACAGGGATCCCGTCATCTTGGAACACAGCATGACCATTGGGGAAGAAATATTGTGCTATGGGATGGACCTGATCAGCCGAAATGCTCGCAGTACTGCGACTTGCAGAGTAACCATGGGAACCATGCAGTACAACGATATGGTTGCCCAAACCATCACCAAAACACCGCCCTGTTTCACTCTTGGGATGTAAACTCGACAAGAAATTGGAAACAGTATGAAATAAGACTTATCCGACCAAATGACCTTTTCCATTGCTCCATGGTCCAGGTTTCATGGCTTCGGCACCAGGTTTTCCTGTTACGGGCATTTGAATCCTGGTGAGTGGTTTTGAAATTCCAGCTCGCCCTGCAATTTCCTGTTTATAGATCTCCCTTTGTGTTGTTTCGGCGCTGACAAGGTTCGCGAATGTGACATTCAGTTCTGCAGTGACTTTTGCAGTTGTCATCCTCTGATTTTTCGTCACAATCCTCTTCAATGACCGCTGACCGCCTGTCGCGATCCCTCAACACACACTTTCGTCCGGGTTGTGACATGGCGGACGATGTTTTTCTGCTTTCCCGGAATTGGATGTAAATGTTCGATACTGTGCATCTTGAGACATAAATCACTTCGTCTACCTTGATTACGGAAGCACCCACCATACGAGCAACTACCACTGACCCACTCAGCTCCTACGTAATGCGCTCATAATAACACAGAATACTTTTCTGACGACGACTGACCAGCCTTGTATACCCCCAAATCATCCACAAATTTAATCACGTCTTCTTCATGCTATGCTATATACTATTTCGAGAAAATCGCAATAGAAGTTTTACGCGTTTATTATGTACCTTGTGTATAAGTGCGTAAAAGTGTAAGCTTAAGTTCGTGGTGGTTAAGTGGTTAGCGTTCGAGCTGCGTAAGGCGAACGTGTATGTGGCCACGGTTCGACTTCCGCTGAAACTTAATTTTTAATCCATAGTTTTTTCATCATTGGACATATGTGGTTTGAATCAAAACTATCGGATGAAAGAGAAATTTTTCAAAATGTCAACAAAGTGTATTTTCCTTTATAAACTCTGAACATTCCTTATAAATGCAGGAAAACTGCATTCATTCGATGAAGTAGATGCAGTTTCAAATTATGTTTCCCCTGTCTGTATGACAAATACCATCCTGCAACGTGTGATGTCGAGAGCAAATCCGACGAGTAATTGTGCATTACTCTTGTGGTCTGGCACATTGTGACTTACTATATTACTGAATAACGTAATTCGCATCACTATTCATGGAGGTTTGACTAAGGCTTTCCAAGCTTGTCCCTCGTCCTTGAAAATTTAATTAAAAATAGTAAATAGTCAAACAACATATGAAATTGACTACAACTTCAAGAAAATCCACGTGGTTTTTTTTATTATATTACCTCTCAAGTGACATAAATTAAAAAATGTGACCAGTGATGAAAAGAAGAGATTGAAAAAATGAGTACTTGCTGGATTCTGAAAGTTGTGGCAGATTAAAACCGTGTGCCGGACCGAGACTCGAAGTCGGGACCTTTGCCTTTCACGGGTAAGTGCTCTACCAACTGAGCTACCCAAGCACGACTTACGACCCGTTCTCACAGCTTCACGTCTGCCAGTATGTTGTCTCCTACCTTCGAAACTTCACAGAAGCTCTCCTGCGAACCTTGCAGAACTAGCATATCAGTGCACACTCCGCTGCAGAGTGAAAATCTCATTCTTGCTGGATTTTATCCATCGACTTGTTCACGATCCGCTGGCTGCACACGAACAGTAACCATGTGAACACACTGACTTCTTACAACCAACTACTTCACAAAGATACATCACGTACATAATGGACGCGTAAAACTTCTCTTGTGATTTTCTCGGAATTGCCAGAGTAGTGCACCTTATTTCTTTCACATTATGTTGTTTCAAATGGCCTACTGAAGGTGTACAATGTTTGAAGTAAATCCGTGATCCCAAGGTCGTGGCCTCCCCTCGTGAGATGACAGACGGCATGGTATGCCTTCTTATATCGTGTCGGATATCCTTTTGACCAGCGTAGTGCAGTCGCTCGACGTGTCACGGACTGAAAATGTCGTTGCAAGTCCCCTGAAGCCGTACTCAGCGATGCTGCCTCTATGGCCGTCCATAACTGCGAAAGGGTTGCCGGTGCAGGATTTTACGCACGAAGTGACCTCTCCATTACTTCCCATAAATGTTCGATGAGATTCATACTGGGTGATCTGGGTTGCCAAACCATTCACTCTAATTGTCCAGAATGTTCTTTAAAGCAGTCGCGAACAACTGTGGGCCGCTGACATAGCGCATTGTCATCCGTAAAAGTTCCATCGCTGTGTGAGAACATGACGTCCACGAATGCCTGAAAATGGTCTCCAAGTAGCCGAACATCCAGAGGACCCAGTCCGTTTCATGTACACACAGCCCACACCAATATGGAGCTACCACCAGCTTGCGCAGTGCCTTGTCGACAACTTGGGTCCATGGCTTCGTGGGGTGTGCGACATATTCGAACTCTACCATCAACTCTCATCAACTGAAATCGGGACTCACCTGACCAGCCCATGGTTTTCCAGTCGTCTACTGACCAGCCGATATGGTCACGAGCCAACGAGAGGGGCTGCAGGCGAGGTCGTGCCGTTAACAAAGGCACTCGCGTCGGTCGTCTGTTTCCATAGCCTATTAGCACCAAATTTCGCCGCGCTGCGCTAATAGATACATTCCACATTGCTTTCTGTGGTTATTTCCCACAGTGTGATTTGTCTGTTAGCACTAACAACTCTACGCGAACGTCGCTTCTCTCAGCCACTGCGTTGTCCGCGGTGAGAAATAATGCCGGAAATTTGGTAATATCGACATAGTCTTCACAGTGTTTATTTATTTTATTTTTTGAGTACAGGACATAAAATAATTACGAAAACTAATAAGTATTGATTCATATAACAAATTTGCAAAATTAAATATGTACAGTAGTATTTATGACACAGATTCAATAATATATACAAACAAGCAGCAGATAAACAAGCAGCAAGTTGATTATATTTTTTGACGGGCCCAGTATTCGGCGGTCATCACAGCAGTTTCCCTGGCTGCAGCAAGATCACAGATAGTGCATGCAGTCGGTAGGTTCCTGCAGACTAACAGATGTTGTTCGTCCTGTACGTCACCACACTGACAAGTTTCCTCCTCATTACTGAAGCCCCACTTCCTGAGGTTGGCTTTCTACCTTGACATACCAACTCGCAGTCTGTTCAAAGTCTTCCACGTCACGTATGACAGGTGTGAACCTTCGGCTATTTCCTCCTTGACCGTTATTTGATTGTCTTCAGCTAGGGAGTTTCGCCAAAGCTCCTCTCTGCGAGTTCTGAGAGATGAACGAATTGCCATAGTTGTCTGTAGGAAGCTTTTTCTTGACATCATTCTTGGCTGTTGAGAGTCATGTCCGAACAAAGGATGTCTAGGGTCGATTTGTTTTTCTTCTCCCCTTCTGTTGCAGCTTGCCTTGGAATGCGTGGCGGTGCTATACCCATAATTTGGTACAGCTTATTGACAGGAGTAGGTCGTAAGCAGCCAGTAACAATGCGTCCTGTCTCGTTCAAGGCTGTATCTACATGTTCAGCATGTGCAGAGTTTTGCCACACGGGTGCTGCGTATTCTGCGGCGGAGAAACATAGTGGCAAGGCACTCACAGTATTGATCTCGGATTACTGAATTCCCTAACGATATCCGAAGTGGAATGTTCCAACGTCCAACCCCAACTACCATTCGACATTCGAAGGCTGTTAATTCCCGTCGTGTGGCCATAACCAAAAATTCAAATGGCTCTGAGCTCTATGGGATTTAACTTCTGAGGTCATCATTCCCCTAGAACTTAGAACTACTTAAACCTAACTAACCTAGGGACATCACACGCTTCCATGCTTCTAGGCAGGATTCGAACCTGCGATCGTAGCGGTCGCGCGGTTCCAGACTGAAACGCCTAGAACCGCTCGGTCACAGCGGCCGGACGCAATGTGCACGTAGAGGGTACACCCTCATTGCTAATGGTAGGTATCAGCGTTAATCTCGGTGCTCAGATGTAGCTCTTTCCTTGCTTTCAATTTATCCGTTACGTTATAACATTTTTTTCGAAATCTATTCAACTGAATCGTTATAGCCAATTATTAGCGTTTCAGAAACCAGTTACCCCAGGTGTGCTATTTGAATGTCTGTATGACGCACTATTTCTTTTCCTCTTGCTGCTTGTTCGTTATTCATTCCACTTACCGTAAGGAGAAAAGGGTGTGATGATATTTCTTAATGTGTGTGCTCTACTTTAGTCAGAAGGCGCTACTGTTTCTTTTCTCCTTGCCTCCTCCTTCTTATTAAGGCTTCCTTTCATAGGTGGCGTGTGGTACATTCTTGCAGATCCCGTGACCTATTGCCTTATCGGCAATGCATGCACATAGGACAAGGCACCTAACGTTCCCCTTTTCTCACAAGGGAACCTCCCCATCGCACCCCCCTCAGATTTAGTTTTAAGTTGGCACAGTGAATAGGCCTTGAAAAACTGAACACAGGTCAATCGAGAAAACAGGAAGAAGTCGTGTGGAACTATGAAAAAAATAAGCAAAATATACCAACTGAGTAGTCCATGCGCAAGATAGGGAACATCAAGGAGAGAGGACTCAGGAGCGCCGTGGTCTCGTGATTAGCGTGAGCAGCTCCGGAACGAGAGGTCCTAGGTTCAAGTCTTCCCTCGAGTGAAAAGTTTACTTTCTTTATTTCCGCAAAGTTAAGATCTGTCCGTTCGTTCATTGACGTCTCTGTTCACTGTAATAAGTTTAGTGTCTGTGTTTTGCGACCGCACCGCAAAACCGTGCGAGTAGTAGACGAAAGGACGTGCCTCTCCAATGGGAACCGAAAACATTTGATCGCAAGGTCATAGGTCAATCGATTCCTCCACAGGAAAACACGTCTGATATATTCTATACGACACTGGTGACGGCATGTGCTCACATGACAGGAATATGTTGTCGACCCACCTAACTTGTACACTTGGCGAATGGGTAAAAAGATTCTTCTACCTTGCCCGTGCTCTCTTCCGTCCGCTGGAGTCGACTAACGTTGTGTGTTTCGATGTTTGTTTAGGTGTAGCCTCCCCATACTACGGTGCAGTTACCTCGCATCGGACGGACAGATAATAATTGTCTGAAAACAAAAAAATTAAACTTTTTACTCGAGGGAAGACTTGAACCAAAGACCTCTCGTTCCGCAGCTGCTCACGCTAACCAAGGGACCACGGCGCTCCTGAGTTCTCTATCCTTGATGTTGCCTATCTTGCGCATGGACTACTCAGTTTGTATATTTTGCTTATTTTTTTATAGTTCCACACAACTTCTTCCTGTTTTCTCGATTGATCTGTGTTCAGTTTTTCAAGACCTATCCACTGTGCCAACTTAAAACTAAATCTGAGGGGGGTGCGATGGGGAGGTTCCCTTGTCAGATTCAGTTCCCACCGTTACGTCCGCCATCTTACCGAATTTTCACCGGCAGGTACATGTAAATTTGAAGCAGTTGTGTGTAAAGGACTTCATTTTCCAATCATAAATTTTTTAGCCCCTCATCGTAATTTTGTTGTTCCAGTACATAAATAATACCTTTTATAGCGATGCTCATTTCTCTCTTTTTCAGTTCAGAAAATTTGCCCCCTAAGCATAGAGTGAATTAGTCCCACAAGCAAGAACCTCAAACCCTGGTGAAGCCCTACATGATTTTCCGTTACTTGAGTAAATATCTCGCTGGGACAAAAGGAGACTCGCTTCCTTTTCGCAAGTTTTGTGAATGAAAAGTCAGTCTTGATCAGGGCCTGATTCTCCGTTGCCCAATCCACGTGCGGGAAAGTGGTCATAATCACTTGGAAACCTTTTCACATGAATGGTTAAAAAAAATGGCTCTGAGCACAATGGGACTTAACTGCTGAGGTCATCAGTCCCCTAGAACTTAGAACTACTTAATCCTAACTACCCTAAGGACGTCACACACATCCATGCCCGAGGCAGGATTCGAACCTGTGACCGTAGCGGTCGCGCGGTTCCAGACTGTAGCTTCTAGAACCGCTCGGCCACCCCGGCCGGCGTTCACATGAATCATCTGAGTACAAATGACAGCTCCGCCTATGAACTGCCCTCTTATACCTTGTATACGCGATACTACTGACATCTGTAAATGTGCATATCGCTATCCCATGGTTTTTTTTCTCGTCATTTTATGAGCACAATAAGCAAAACTTTGTCATTTGCTGTCCTTCTTGGTACTGGAATTTTAATGACCAGTTGTACGTTTTTTGATTAGTTGTGACACCGCCAGTTGAGCTCCTTAGGACTAGTGCGCTGTTTTCCGGCAGAGAGGAACAAACCGCGCAGTGCGTGTAGATTAGGCAGCGCTATCGCAGCAGGCGTGGAGCGGTGTTTGCGGACGGCGCACAATGAGGGCGGCCGGCGACAGCGCCGCTTCCGACGCGCGTCCAGCCTTATCGCGTGCATTGTCCGTTCGCACGCGGCGCTCCTCTGCGTCAGACACCGACACCCACGTTTTCTCCGTCCACTCTGAGCCCTTCTTTGCTCCAATTGTCCAGCTGCTTTGAAATAAAAAGATATCCTGCGTTAAAAGGGACTTCGTGCTCCCGAGATTGTACACGGCCTAGAAGACATTTTGGTATAGGGACATCTTCCACATCGAGGATAGCCTTAATACTGATTAAAATCCACGTACGCTGACGGAAAAAAATAGCAGCACCAAGAAGGAGTTGTGCGACATAAACGAAAGTTGGTAGGCGCATTTTTACATTTTGTTGAGTGGTACTTAAGATAGCTAAATAAATTAGTGAAATCAATGTGAAGTGAAGTAGAAATTAGAAAATAAATGTAAAACTTAGTTTAGTTTAGAAGAATTACACACTGGCAAACAGCGGGCAGAGCAGCAGTGACAGAAGAGCCAATGGCCATGAAGTCTGCACGTTGAGGAAAAGCCATCGCCCTCCCCACATAAGCGGAAGCTGTCGATTCAGCCGTCAGGGCATCGCCCGACCGGCTCACTTGTTTCTCAATTGTCACATGTGATCACAGGCCCTCGCCTACATTGCTTTTCAACGTGACAGAAGAGGCAATGACCGTGAAATCGTTCACCTCCAGTGAACTGAAGTGAATAAATACGCGAGACGCAGTGGGCCCGACGAGAGCAGCAGTAGTTTTCAGTCAGTTTCGGTGCTGAAGGCCGTCATGCAAGAAGAGACTACATCATACACAGACGCACCAAGTCCGCCGCTGTAATGGAATAGCAAGCAGCAGCCTCGGCGCCAGAAGACAGAAGTTAAAAGGTATTTGAAGCCTGATTTTTACGTACCCCGGTGACTCGTGAGGACGGGAAGGAGACGGCCTCACATCAGAAGTCACCTGTGAGCTGGTGATGAAGATCTGACAGCCGAAGACTGACAAGCGGGAGTCCGTTGTTCGAGTCCGGGACACTGGACTTCCGCCGCCACGCCGCTCCGCTGGCCGACGCACAACACTGACAAACGCGGCCGCTTAGAGAAGAGAAACACTGGGACGCCAAATCCAAGGTATCACGACTTCGCTCTCAATAATTAAACGGGCCACCGCACGAGGCGCGTGTCCAGTCAACTGGGCGAAACGGCGACACGAGTTACACACCGCCACGCGTAATCAGACGCCGCCGCTGCCGTAGCAGAAGGCTTCGCAAACGACACAGCTGCCGCTCTCCGAGCCAAAACATCCAGTAAGGAAACAGTTGTACAAAACTTTCAATAAAATGTAAAAATGCTGTTTCATTCTACCTCATACCCGAGCCAAGGAAGAACCCACCCTGCCCACATGTTGTTAAGAAAGAAAAAGTAATTTATTTAGTGTTTTTCACCCTCACATAATGCTTTAGAATTCAATGCCCTTTGCAGTAATGCTCATCCTGACAATTGACTAGCATCAAAAGATAACTCAGTTACATTTAGTGACAGAAGTGTTACAATTTGAATGATGACGTCTATTCAAATTTCGCGCCAGTCGTATAAGAAAAAAATGGTTCAAATGGCTCCGAGCACTATGGGACTCAACATCTGAGGTCATCAGTCCCCTAGAACTTAGAACTACTTAAACCTAACTAATCTAAGGACATCACACACATCCATACCCGAGGCAGGATTCGAACCTGCGACCGTAGCAGTCACGCGGTTCCGGACTGAAGTGCCTAGAACCGCACGGTCACCGCGGCCGGCAGTCGTATAAGAATGGCGCTAGTAGCGCCACTATGAGAATGCAAGTCAGGTTTGCTTTAAATACTCGCTGTAACGGTCGTGAAGTTAGTTACCATTGATACTGGATATGGTGAGTTTATGTTAGTCAAGAATGCCTTTAAGGCGACAAAGATGCCATTATCAACACCCCACTGAGTTTGAACGAGCTCGGCTAATAGAGCTACGAGAATCTATATGTTCCTTCTGCAATATTGCAGAAAGACTTGACGAGAGTGTAGCCACTGAACATGATTGCTGGCAGCGGTGTTCAGGGAAATGTACGGTTGGAAGAAGACCGGGCTCTGGACGGCCATGTGGCACTGTCGAGAGGAGAGACCATCGTGTTCGGCGTATGGCTCTGGCGCTTCGTCGTGAATCTGTAGCAGCAATTTGAGCAGCAGTTGGCACCACAGTGACACGACGAACTGTTAAGAATAGACTACTTCAAGGACAGATCCGAGCCAGAAGCCCTGTAGCGTGCATAAGAAAAAAAATGTTCAAATGTGTGTGAAATCTTATGGGACTTAACTGCTAAGGTCATCAGTCCCTAAGCTTACACACTACTTAACCTAAATTATTCTAAGGACAAACACACACACCCATGCCCGAGGGAGGACTCGAACCTCCGCCGGGACCAGCCGCGTGCATAAGACTGACCCCAAATCACCATCATTTGCGTCCGCCCGGATAGCTGAGTGGTCAGCATGACGGATTGCCGTACTAGTGGCCCAGGTTCGATTCCCGGCTGAGTCGGAGATTTTCTCCGCTCAGGGACTGGGTGTTGTTTTGTCTTCATCATCATTTCATCCCCCTCCGGCGCGCAGGTCGCCCAACGAGGCGTCGAATGTAGTAAGACCTGCACCAAGGCGGCCGGACCTGCCCTGCAAGGGGCCTCCCGGCCAATGACGCCAAACACTCATTTCCATTTTCCATCATTTGCGACATCAGGGGTGTCAAGCGAGATCTCGGTGGAGGGCAGGGTGGGGGTCTGTTGTGTTTTCTGATAAAAGCTGGTTCTACCTTGGCGCAAGTGACGGCCGTGTGTTGGTTAGAAGGAGGCCTGGTGAGGGCCTGAAGCCAATCTGTCTGTGTGCAGACACCTGCAGTAATGCTGTGGGGTGCGACTTCGTACGACAGCAGGAGCACTCTCGTGGTTATCCCATGCACACTGACAGCAAATCTGTACTTCAGTCGCCGGCCGAAGTGGCCGTGCGGTTAAAGGCGCTGCTGTCTCGAACCGCAAGACCGCTACGGTCGCAGGTTCGAATCCTGCCTCGGGCATGGATGTTTGTGATGTCCTTAGGTTAGTTAGGTTTAATTAGTTCTAAGTTCTAGGGGACTAATGATCTCAGCAGTTGAGTCCCATAGTGCTCAGAGCCATTTGTACTTCAGTCTGGTGATTCGGCCTGATTGCTGACATTCATGAACAGCATTCCAGGGGGTGTTGTCCAACAGGATAACGCTCGCCCATATACCCCACATGCTCTACAAAGTGCCGACCTGTTGCCTTGGCCTGATTGATCACCAGATCTGTCTCCAATTGAGCAGATATGGGACATCATCGAATGACAACTCCACCATCATCCACAATCAACTTAAACTGTCCCTGTACTGACTAATAAAGTGCAACAGGCATGGAACTGCATCCCACAAACTGACATTCTGTACCTGTACAACGCAATGATTGGACGTTTGTATGCTTGCATTCAACATTCTGGCGGTTACACCGATTATTAAACTACCAGGATTTCACATTTGCAAAACTCTATGTTGTGCTTATATTAACTATGATCTTGCAATGTTAGTCACTTAAATATGTTACCCAGACAAATATTTTTCCCGAAATTTCATTGTTGTTGGTGTGGTCTTCAGTCCAGAGAATGGTTTGATGCAGCTCTCCATGCTACTCTATCCTGTGCAAGCTTCTTCATCTCCCAGTACCTACTGCAACCTACATCCTTCTGAATTTGCTTAGTGTATTCATCTCTTGGTCTCCCTCTACGATTTTTACCCTCCACTCTGCCCTCCAATACAAAATTGGTGATCCCTTGATGCCTCAGAATATGTCCTACCAAGCGATCCCTTCTTCTAGTCAAATTGTGCCACAAATTTCTCTTCTCCCCAATTCTATTCAATACCTCCTTATCTACCCACCTAATCTTCAGCATTCTCCTGTAGCACCACATTTCGAAAGCTTCTATTCTCTTCTTGTATAAACTATTTATCGTCCACGTTTCACTTCCATACATGGTTACACTCCATACAAATACTTTCAGAAACGACTTCCTGACACTTAAATCTATACTCGATGTCAACAAATTTCTCGTCTTCAAAAACGCTTTCCTTGCCATTGTCAGTCTACGTTTTATATCCTCTCTACTTCGACCACCCTCAGTTATTTTGCTCCCCAAATAGCAAAACTCCTTTACTACTTTAAGTGTCTCATTTCCTAATCTAATTCCCTCAGAATCACCCGATTTAATTTTACTACGTTCCATTATCCTCGTTTTGCTTTTGTTGATGTTCATCTTATATTATCCTTTCAAGACACTGTCCATTCCGTTCAGTTGCACTTCCAAGTCCTTTGCTGTCTCTGACAGAATTACAATGTCATTCTGCGAACCTCCAAGTTTTTATTTCTTCTCCATGGATTTTAATACCTACTCTGAATTTTTGATTTGTTTCCTTTACTGCTTGCTCAGTACACAGATTGAATAACATTGGGGATAGGCTACAACCCTGTCTCACTCCCTTCCCAACCACTGCTTCCCTTTCATGCCCCTCAACTCTTATAAGTGCCATCTGGTTTCTGTACAAATTATAAATAGCCTTTCGCTGTGTTTTACCCCTGCCACTTTCAGAATTTGAAAGAGAGTATTCCAGTCGACATTGTCAAAAGCTTTCTCTAAGTCTTCAAATGCTAGAAACTTAGGTTTGCCTTTCCTTAATCTGTTTTTTTACTCGACGTTAATTTTCTTCTTGTGCTTCGATTTTTTACCGTCAGTGTATATGAAAGCTGAATTGTGGACAAAGGAATTTTATAACTCTTCTCAAAAAGTATGGTGCCCTCAATTATACCGAAGAAAATAGGAATTGCTACACCATCAACACCTTGATCTATCGCTATCAAACTGTTACTGCAGATTCGGCTCATCTGTTATGGATAAGTGGTTAGCACACTGGACTCGCATAGATGAGGGCAACGGTTCAAACACACGTTGTGCCATCCAGCTTTAGGTTCTCCGTGATTTCCCTAAATCACATCAGACAAATGCCGGGATGGTTCCTTTGAAAGGGCACGGCCCATTTTCATCCTTGTCCTTGCCACAATCCGAGCTTATGATCCGTCCCTAGTGACCGCGATGTGGACGGGACGTTAAATCCAGTCGTCCTTCCATTATGGATATTGTAGAACATGCGACTGTTATTAACGGAACATAGGTAGCTGAAGGTGTGGTTAAGTGGCTACTCTAATGAAAATTGAATTTTCCCCAAGCCATATCTATTGATAGAAGCTTGCCCCTTACACATTTTCAATTGACATTTTATAAGGTACCCGGCCAAATACTTTTAAGTGAAAAAGAAAATAATACATAGGAACTATATGTATTTTTCTGAAGGCTTACATAGTGGCCGCATTTCCGTACACAGGAACGTAGTGGGCCCAGTGCCATTCTAACAGCATACCGTGTTTTTTATTCTGATTTTCGGACATACATAGTGGTTATAATTAAAGTTTCGCTACTTGAGTGGGACCCCATGAGAAACGAGTTATCTTAGGATAAAGAAACTTTCTGGAAATATTTGTAAGGACATGAAGAAGATTTATAACGAACAAACTACACTCCTGGAAATGGAAAAAAGAACACATTGACACCGGTGTGTCAGACCCACCATACTTGCTCCGGACACTGCGAGAGGGCTGTACAAGCAATGATCACACGCACGGCACAGCGGACACACCAGGAACCGCGGTGTTGGCCGTCGAATGGCGCTAGCTGCGCAGCATTTGTGCACCGCCGCCGTCAGTGTCAGCCAGTTTGCCGTGGCATACGGAGCTCCATCGCAGTCTTTAACACTGGTAGCATGCCGCGACAGCGTGGACGTGAACCGTATGTGCAGTTGACGGACTTTGAGCGAGGGCGTATAGTGGGCATGCGGGAGGCCGGGTGGACGTATAGCCGAATTGCTCAGCACGTGGGGCGTGAGGTCTCCACAGTACATCGATGTTGTCGCCAGTGGTCGGCGGAAGGTGCACGTGCCCGTCGACCTGGGACCGGACCGCAGCGACGCACGGATGCACGCCAAGACCGTACGATCCTACGCAGTGCCGTAGGGGACCGCACCGCCACTTCCCAGCAAATTAGGGACACTGTTGCTCCTGGGGTATCGGCGAGGACCATTCGCAACCGTCTCCATGAAGCTGGGCTACGGTCCCGCACACCGTTAGGCCGTCTTCCGCTCACGCCCCAACATCGTGCAACCCACCTCCAGTGGTGTCGCGACAGGCGTGAATGGAGGGACGAATGGAGACGTGTCGTCTTCAGCGATGAGAGTCGCTTCTGCCTTGGTGCCAATGATGGTCGTATGCGTGTTTGGCGCCGTGCAGGTGAGCGCCACAATCAGGACTGCATACGACCGAGGCACACAGGGCCAACACCCGGCATCATGGTGTGGGGAGCGATCTCCTACACTGGCCGTACACCACTGGTGATCGTCGAGGGGACACTGAATAGTGCACGGTACATCCAAACCGTCATCGAACCCATCGTTCTACCATTCGTAGACCGGCAAGGGAACTTGCTGTTCCAACAGGACAATGCACGTCCGCATGTATCCCGTGCCACCCAACGTGCTCTAGAAGCTTTAAGTCAACTACCCTGGCCAGCAAGATCTCCGGATCTGTCCCCCATTGAGCATGTTTGGGACTGGATGAAGCGTCGTCTCACGCGGTCTGCACGTCCAGCACGAACGCTGGTCCAACTGAGGCGCCAGGTGGAAATGGCATGGCAAGCCGTTCCACAGGAATACATCCAGCATCTCTACGATCGTCTCCATGGGAGAATAGCAGCCTGCATTGCTGCGAAAGGTGGATATACACTGTACTAGTGCCGACATTGTGCATGCTCTGTTGCCTGTGTCTATGTGCCTGTGGTTCTGTCAGTGTGATCATGTGATGTATCTGACCCCAGGAATGTGTCAATAAAATTTCCCCTTCCTGGGACAATGCATTCACGGTGTTCTTATTTCAATTTCCAGGAGTGTGTTTAAAGAAACGCATTTAAATTTCCACATGAGAAGGTAACATTTGTTAAATGTATCATGTTTACGTTCCAGGTTGCAAACATTGCTCAGTGTGACGACCACCCGTGTCCACGACATCCTGGAGACGCTCTAGAGATTCCGTTGTACAACTGTTCTCAGCACATTTCGAGCGGTGTACCATGGAATGTTCAAATGTAGTGACACAGCTCATGCACATCTTCAAGACAGCACATTGCGTCCAGAATTCCCAGCCATGGCAGCAGTAACTTGTACAACAATTTGTGGCGCAATTGGCCATCAGCCTCTCCCAGGAGCTATTCCCAAATTTCCAATTAATTCGAACTTCCGAATCATGTTCTTCAACTTCGGTGCAGAAAGATGGTTCAAATGGCTCTGAGCACTATGGGACTCAACTGCTGTGGTCATCAGTCCCCTAGAACTTAGAACTACTTAAACCTAACTAACCTAAGGACAGCATACACATCCATGCCCGAGGCAGGATTCGAACCTGCGACCGTAGCAGTCGCACAGTTCCGGACTGCGCGCCTAGAACCGCGAGACCACCGCGGCCGGCAGGTGCAGAAAGAGGAACTCTCTGAATTTCTTTGATGCTTCGATACTCGTGAAGCAGCAGCATTATTGCTTTTATTTTGATAAAACAGCCTCACAAGTAAAGCCGTACTCACTTTGTCCAGACCCATGTTGACTGTCTGCAGCTGCGTTGTCCACCGATGCTCGTGTTTCAGCTCTACGTCGCCGTACCAGTATCGGCGCCTAATGGCAAGTCATGATACTAACATTACCAACAAGGCAAATCCTGCAGCGCACAGTCTGAACGTCATTCCTATAAAGTTGGGTATCCATACGGTAAGCAGTTTCCGTCTAGAATGGCTCAAGCAGCGAAAGTTTAAGTATAACCATCCTGTATTATCTACACATCTTGATGCCCTAGAATCTGAAACAACATCAAGTGGCTGGAACAGACCGTTTTCACTTGGTTTTTTGTATCAGGACAAATGTAACAGAACAGGGATGAATTTGAATAATATAAGTTAATTAATTCAGTATCGTAACAAAGGAATAGAATGACGGATAACACCATTGTACGTAAAAGCGTTAACAAAAGGAAGTCACTAACTCCTGCTGGGGTAAACACCTTGGCCTAGCCATTTTTCCGAGCGGACACCATGTCGGCATTAGTGGTCCACATAGGAAACTATAAGAAACCGAAAGAAACAACAGGGAACTATATTTTAGATCAAAAGACGTTGTTTAAATATTGATATAGTAAAAAATAATACTCTCCCTATAAGTGAGGTAACAAGAGTAAAATAAATGCCTCACGTTACATTAGACAAATGAAAATCTGAAACGTTTTTACTAAAAATAGTGGGAAAAGCTTCCTCTTTCAAACCCACTGACAACATCGACAGCGTATATTAGACCTAGTCTGACCACTTCTCTGCAGGCAGCAGCTTTGTTCAGGGGAAAAAATATGTAATGGCCATTTTTTCCGCCATGGCCATTCATCCCACCTTTCTCTATATAAAACTGCAACCATTCTTTTTGTAGCGGCCAGGTCGATGTCAACGTGAATGTAGACGAACTGATGAAATGTCGCAAGAAGCAGCGATCCTCGAGACTCATATTTCTCCAACTCACTTAATGATGGTGTGAGACGCTATTGGCGATGACAACAGAACAGATTTGGTAATTGTTCCAAGGCGTCCGAATGCTCGCCACTACGTGGCAACAACGGTAAATGCTGTTGCCATACCCTTCACGAGCAGGGTAGCCAACAGTATATTTAAGCAGGATAATGCAAGACCGCACAGTGCAGTTTACACCACAAACGTTTTGGAGGAAGTACGAATAGCTGAGTGGCTTGCCTTGTCTCTTGAGTTGTCACACATATAGTATTCAGTCTTTTAATTATTTATTGCTAATTTAAAGACCTGTTACCTGATATTTTAAAACTGGTCGTCTATATTACAATTTTCGTCTGTCCTCATTTGCGGTTTTTCTTCTGTTTTTATCTGCAACATTTCACGAAGAATAACACATTTTTAAAATGACAATAATTTGAGGCTGAAACATAAATAAAATTTTCTTGTTTTGAGAAGACTGTAAAAAGATGATAGGATAGAGGAGAGATTTGTTAGTGCCACTACCGATTGTGACTGACAGTGAATACGTTGGAATGATTTCTTCGATCGTTGACCGCCAGTTCCAACAAAATAGATTATAGTTAGTAGTAGAGAAATGGTATTGCTAATCCTACGCCTTAACATCACCTACTCATCCATGTACAACATTTGGTGTTTTCTTGGCTAGACTGACAGCAACTTACACTGCATTTACTCTGTTGTTAGCTATCCTTAACTATTATTTGACTGATATGTATAATTTGTCAGTGCATTTTGACATGTAATTCTGATTCATATTTATAAGTGTCTTATTTACTGTTACATCTCATTTTCCTCCTCCTCCTCCTCCTGTTCCTCTTGAGTGTCACTGTTCCCACTGTCACTGTGGTGTCGCTGTCCACCCACTGGAGAGTGTTGTTACGTTGCACATAGGTATATCTGTTATGTCGTGTCCGCAGGGACTCTTCAAGTGTTGTTTCTGAAACAATTTAATTGTGCCCGTTGTTCTTCGTCTCTTATTTCTGTGTATATATGTATGTCTGTTTCTGTGTAGTCTAAGTGTAGTGTAGGTCTCTCGTTCTTGTATTGCCCGCAGAAGCAGACATTGTGTTCTGAGAACCTTCTTCCCTCCAAGTGTACGTAGGTGTCTGTTTCAGACTCATGCGGTTTAAGTGCGTGGGATAATGTTCACGTCCAGTAAAGAAATACTCGTATACCATACCGTGGCTGGGGTCGATACGTTTCATTGTCAATCGCTCCCTTATGTCAAGGAGGAAGTCCTACAGTCTACATCCCATATCATTTACATCCCACTCACCTTGCCATGCATACAAACGCCGCCGGCCGAAGTGGCCGTGCGGTTAAAGGCGCTGCAGTCTGGAACCGCAAGACCGCTACGGTCGCAGGTTCGAATCCTGCCTCGGGCATGGATGTTTGTGATGTCCTTAGGTTAGTTAGGTTTAACTAGTTCTCAGTTCTAGGGGACTAATGACCTCAGCAGTTGAGTCCCATAGTGCTCAGAGCCATTTGAACCAAGCCATACAAAGGCCAGCTTTTAAGCTGACTTGTCGTCTGTATCGATACACCAGGTACTGTGTGTACTTTATCTAATCTCTCCATATTTAGCCAGTACATTGCAGCTCTGTATTTGATCGTGATATTTATGGGGCATATTCCGAGCACTACGTCAAAGCATCCACTGAGGTGGTGCCGAAGACTCCAGACACCCTAAGTAGAACACTTCTCTGCCCTCGCCTGACTAACGCTTTGTTGGTGACCAGGTTCATACAGTCTGTGAGTCTATGTGCTAGATACGAAGCTGAGTACTGACTGGAAGAGCGCACAGGGGTATGTCGGTATGACTGGTATAGGTAGTCTGTAATACTTTGGATTTAGCCTCACCAACCTACGTAGTATTTTTTCCTGCTTCGTCCGTTGTTAGCCTTATGTGTTGGTGGAAGTTCAGTTTCTCATCTATTTGTACCCCAAGATAAAGTGTAACATGTGCTCGTTTGATGTTTTTGTCCCCTATTTTAGCTAAAGGATTCCTTTGGAATGATCCTTTCAGTAATGTGCATATTGTTTTACTTTCGGCTATCCTGAGTTCGTTGTTGTGACACCATCGTATAATTGTTTGAAATATTCCACTGCCTTTCTCTTCTAGCTGGGCTCTGTTGCTTGCAGTGACTACAGCTAATAGTTAATCTGCGTTGGCAATTCCGTCTGACCTGTAATCCCCATCTAGAAGATTGTTACGTCTCAGAAAATGAGGCCACAGCTCGACTCTTGGGGACAATATTTGGAAATTCTTTTAATTACTTTTCGGCTGTCCTTCTGCCATTTGATACTCGGTGCTTACAATAGTCTAGGAAACTGTTATGCAGTGACTGCGATACTTCCAGATGTCCTAACCTTTGAAACATTGCGGGCCAACAAAAGTTATTAAATTCCCGGCAATGACACTCGTTATTGCCATGACATATTTCTGTTTGCAGTATTAACTATGTTTCGCGCATGACTGATGGCATCATCTGTGGATTTACCTGGATCTAAGGCTGAATTGGCTTTGGTTCATGACCCTGGGAACTCTGTGGGTCTGCAAGAGCTTACACTATAGCTTCTCCTGAATCTTTGCTAGGACGTTTATTAGGCATATTGGTCCGCAGATCTTTGGTTCCGAGGGATCCCTGTCAAATGATTTCTTAATAATGACTGCTTTGGAGGTTTTCCATATTGTATGTACCCTGTTCAGCTCTAAGACATCGTTCAGTAATGTTGTTAGGAACGGGCTGATCTGCGGTGCTAGTTTTTTCATTGTTTCCGAGTGGATAATACTATCTGGTTCAAATGGCTCTGAGCACTATGGGACTTAACACCTGAGGTCATCAGTCCCCTAGAACTTAAACTACTTAAACCTAACCTAACCTAAGGACATCACACACATCCATGCCCGAGGCAGGATTCGAACCTGCGACCGTAGCGGTTGCGCGGTTTCAGGCTGAATCGCCTAGAACCGCTCGGCCCCACCGGCCGGCTTACTATCTGGTACAGGTGTTTTTTTGCTTCTGAGCTCTGAGATTGTCAACGCAACCTTTTCTTGAGCAAAAGGACAAATGACAGTTGCAGTGCTGTATGGCGTGTGTAGGTCTTCTCTAGGTGTTGTGTTGTATTGTACGTCTGTATCTCTGACGTCGTCAGGGAGGAGATTGTACAGCAGAAACTGCACTGTATTCTTCCATCTCCTCGTCATCGTGCCGTCATCCTGCCTCAACGTCTCCAGAACTAGTGGAGCTTTTATCTTCCCTGTCAGTATTTTGCACGGTTCTTTCCATACATTTTGCTCCGTTTGTGCTGCCACAAATCGTTCCCACTGTTGTGTACTGCCTGTCTGTAAAGTCTTGTACATGCCTATATGTCTCATCTCTTATGCGTCTGTCTCTATCTAGTATCGCCCTTTGATTTAATTTTTCACTGCGTCTGGCGTCTTGTTTGAGTCTCGTGAGTTCATTGGTCCATGGTACTGGTGAGTGTTTTGTGTTCTTTGCTGTCCGTATTGATGTACTTTGTGTATTTTGTATTCCCTGTGTTAGTTTGTGTGCTCTGCAATCGATACCTCCATTCATATTTTCTTGATCGTTTTGTTGGATAATTTCCGTTAATTTGTTCCAGTCTGTTTTGTGAAGCAGTCAGTCTATGGCGTGTGTTTTGGTAGTTGTGTTCTGAGTGTGTGTTAGCGTTTTTGTTATGATATTGTGGTCACTACTGGTTATATTGTCGTGTACGGTCCAGTTTGTTACATATGCCATTGCTGCACTATTTACTTGCGTAAAGTCGATATTACTGCTCGTACCATCGAACCTTGCGAATGATGGTATAGGTCCCTCTGTGTTCATTACATGTAATTGTGTTTCTTGTGTTAGGTTCGTGATTACGCGTCCTCTGTAATCTGTTCTGTCTGAGTTACACAGGGTGGATCTTAAGTTAATGTCAGCACTATTCACAAATGTTTTGCATCTGGCATACATTGCTTGGTCCCTAATGTAGTTTGCGTAATGTTGTATTTGATTGACGTATTGGGCGTACATGGACGCAATCAACCATGTAACGTTCCCATTGGTTGTCTCTATGGTAACTCAATGTTTATTCCATAACGGTGTTATCTTCATTATGTTATAAGTTCTATTTAAAATTATTGTAGCAGCCTTACAGTCTGCCTGGTACTTTGGTAGCGTATGTTGGTAGGCAAATTAGTTGCCCATTTCTATTATAAGGTTCTTGTAAGCAAATGATGTCTGCCTGTAGATCTTGTGCTATTTTCGGGATTTCCACACACTTATAGTATATCAGGGGTGAGATGGGAAGTTGTGTATTTTCATACCAAGTTCCAATAACCAATCTTCGTATCATGACACGGCATGTGTTTCAAGCATGGCATGAAATTCCTGAAGATGACATTCGGAAGCTGTCTACTTCCCATACCACAACGAATACAAGAGTGTATTTGAGTGTGTGATGGGTTACACTTAAAAAGTGATGTTGCTGATGGACTTCATAACTGAATGAAATGAAATTTAATCACTTAGTATCCATAATGTGAAGAACACTGCAACAAAGTTTACTAACAGGTACTTCATGACGTAACATTTCCATTTTCATCAGTGTATGTGACGAATAAAGAGGACAATAACTACGAAAGCAAATTTAAAAGTGCTCGTAAGTTGCATCAGTAATACAGATTCGGATGGTATCGAAACCTTTATTGTGCCTATGACGTGTTTACGGTGTAACAGATCATCAGATGACCTACTAATGAATAATAAAGATTAGACCTTGTAAACAAATATATATATATATATATATATATATATATATATATATATATATATATATGACCTACACCCACCATACAGCACTGCAACTGTCACTTCTCCTTTTGCACAAGAAAAGATTGCGTTGACAATCTCAGAGCTCAAAACGAAGAAACCACCTGTACCAAATATATATATATATATATATATATATATATATATATATATATATATATATATATATATATAGTTGGGACGTAAATATAAACATAACATCTTAGAAGATAGATTAGGGAAAGGCAAACCTACGTTTGTAGCATTTGTAGACTTTACAGAAATCTTTTGACAATGTTGACTGAATACTCTCTTTCAAATTCTAAAGGTGGCAGGGGTAAAATACTTGGAGCGAAAGGCTATTTACAATTTGTACGGAAACCAGATGGCAGTTACAAGAGTCGAGGGGCATGAAAGGGAAGCAGTGGTTGGGAAGGGAGTGACACAGGATTTCAGACTATCCCCGATGGTATTCAATCTGTATAATGAGCAAGCAGTAAAAGAAACAAAAGAAAAATTCGGAGTAGGAATTAAAATCCATGGAAGGGAAATAAAAACTTTGAGGTTCGCCGATGACATTGTAATTCTGTCAGAGACAGCAAAGGACCTGGAAGAGCAGCTGAACGGAATGGACAGTGTCTTGAAAGGAGGATATAAGGTGAACATCAACAAAAGCAAATCGAGGATAATGGAGTGTAGTCGAATTAAATCGGGTGATGCTGAGGGAATTAGATTAGGAAATGAGACACTTAAAATAGTAAATGAGTTTTGCTATTTGGGGAGCAAAATAACTGATGATGGTTGAAGTTGAGAGGATATAAAATGTAGATTAGCAATGGCAAGGAAAGCGTTTCTGAAGAAGAGAAATTTATTAACATCGAATATAGATTTAAGTGTCTTTTATGAAAGTATTTGTATGGAGTGTAGCCATGTATGGAAGTGAAACGTGGACGATCAATTGTTTGGACAAGAAGAGAATAGAAGCTTTAGAAAGGTGGTGCTACAGAAGAATGCTGAAGATTAGATGGTTAGATCACATAACTAATGAGCAGGTATTGAATAGAATTGGGGAGGAGAGGAGTTTGTGGCACAACTTGACAAGAAGAATGGACCGGTTGGTAGGACTTGTTCTGAGCCATCAAGGGATCACCAAATTAGTGTTGGAGGGAAGCGTGGAGGGTAAAAATCGTAGAGGGAGACCAACAGGTGAATACACTAAGCAGATTCAGAAGGATGTGGTTTGCAGTAGGTACTGGGAGATGAAGGAGCTTGCACAGGATAGAGTAGCATGGAGAGCTGCATCAAACCAGTCTCTGGACTGAAGACCACAACATATATATAAAGACATAATTATGTCATACAACACAGCTTTATTAAAGAAACGAGGTTATATGAATCTGCAAATAGAATAAAGTGTGGTTTTGGCTCATCCACCTGGCAGGTCATTGATAAAGATTAAGAATAGTAGGAGACCGTGCACTGAGCCCTGCAGTACTTACCATTTCATTGTGTCCCAGTTAGGGCAGACAGGTGGCATTGCAGAATTATTCAACACTACCTCCTGATTTCTGTCATCCAGATATGATTCGAGTCGCATCCCTACTTTACCGCTTAAGCCATAGTGCTCAGACTTATTGAGTAGAATTTTGTGATCTACACCGTTGAGTACTTTAGAAAAATCACAAAAGACTCCAGTTGGTGACATTTTCTTCTTCGCGGGTTCGAAGAGTTCTCTGACAAACGGGAAAATGGCTGATTCAGTTGAAATATCCTTTTGGAATCCAAAGTTCTTTTTATTAAGGACAATGTGTTTATTAGGATGATCCATAATCCTCTTGTACACAAGATTCTCTAGGACTTAATAAAGATTTGTTAGCAATGAAGTAGGTCGGTAGTCGGAAACCTCAAATTTTCAACTTTCTTGAACAGTGGTGTGACAATTGCGTGCCTGGTTCTGTTATGGGCAGTATCTTCATGTAGAGATTCATTAAATATATGACAGAGAACTCTGAGAATAAATTTATCACCTTCTCAGTCTCATCTTTTATAATATCAGGTACATGCATCTGGCTAATTTTGTCCTATACACAGTTTTGAAGAAGTTTCATGGTTTCAGCCACAAACCATTTACCATCAATTTGATCAGAAACTATAAAAATGATTGTTTAAGATATTGGCCACTATTTCGTCTTCATCTACCAAGTTGCCACTCTAACACGCTTTGATACTGTATCCATCCTCTGAACTTTTTACTGTCTCTCTTAACACCACTTTCCAAATTGTTTTTATTCTATTATTTGAACTGCAACACTCTCTTGCATTTTTAATGTCATTCTTTAGGATATTACAGCATAATTTGTAGTGTTCCCTGTCCTCAGGTTTATTAGAATTTCTAAGTAAAATTAACTTTGTTTCACCGGGTGTTTTGATTCCCTTAGTGAGCCATTGTATCCTGAAATCACTCAGGTTGGTACTGTTCTAAATTCTCTTTGGAAATACGGCTTGCAACAGTGTAAAAAATTCATTCAGAAGTAGGTTAAATTTATCATTGACATTTTTGGCCTGATATATTGTGTCCCATTCCAACTGCTGCAAGTGCCTGCAGGAGGTCTTCAGAATTTCACTGCTCATTAATCTAAAGGATCTGTTTACAAAACTACTCTACCTAACAATGCTTACATAATGCATTTTACACAACTGCCCATCGTGATCAGAAAGATCATTTAATATTTGTATTATACATATGTTATCAGTTTTGTAATTGTCTACATAAATAATGTTGATCAGCTTGTGCCTTCTTTGTCACTCTGATAGGAAAGTCCCTTAGATTCAAAGAGCTATTTATATTTTCAAAATCTGTCATTTTGTTTTTACAAGTCAGAAAACTCACATAAAATCACCAAACACGATTATTTGTTTAGTTTTTGAGAACTAACTAGTTAAAGGAGATTGTCCTTGCGTGAGGAATATTCTCAACCCTATGAACAGTAATCACATAAACTTACAGTGTATTAACGCAGGCTTCATTACACAAAGCCTCAAAATGTTGATCAGTACAATATTTTTTTTAGATCTATAGACATATATATTGCGTTATTTTGAACAAATGCTATCACTCCATCTTTCTCCACTGTATTTCAAATGTAGTAAGCTGTAATTATCTACTTGCACCCTTTTAATCCTTTCCTTCATAGGATGTTCAGTAAAACATTATGAAAGGAGTTGTTTATTGCGTCTCTGTGACTAATGCTAAAAGGTAACTGGTCCAGATTGTTTCTTGGACTCATTATATTCTGACGAAGTATACAACATTTGTTATTTTCTAAATTCTTTGTTCTACTAGCAGTCTTCTCGGGAAAATTGCAGTTAGAATTTATAGGAAGTGCACCTGAAGTTATTTGAGTTGTGGGTTTCCTCGTTCTTGTGCTTCTTACGCTTGCCTCTGATACAACTAACGATGGTGGAGGCACATTAGGTGGTGAAAGGTGTTGCACTGATGAAGATCCTGGAAGGATCAGTGTTGACGAAATGCCTTTCGTTACTGATGCAAAGTGTACAACAGGTGAGTTTCTGCAACTGCTAATTGCGAAGGCAGGACGACAGTTGTAATTTTAATGGCTGCATTTCGAGATGGTAAAATCACTGTTGCTGCGCCTGAAGTTTGTGGTAGTGTTTCTGTTGGTTCTTGCACTGTTTGCAACAAAGAACTTCAACACCAAACTGACAAAACTGAATGTATAGTGCGTCACACTACATCAGGGCAGCCACTTTCTTCACAAACGGACACCATGTTTTTCTCCTACTATGATCCAAGATTCATCCAAACAAATCCTTTTTCTTGAAATAATAAAACATATAGTCCTTATCAACATAGCCAAAATCATTCAGCGCAAAGATTTAATCCTCATCAATTCGTCGTTTCTCGACTTCCGCTCTGAACTAACAACAAAAATACTCTCTATTACCTTTTATCCACATGCTTGCTTCATACCTCTAGCAAATCCCCCTCCCAGTAACACCGGCCTTCACGACGTCCTACTGCTTTTACTGCTGTCACCAAAGTCATCGAACCAGAAGTCATCAAAGCAGTGAAATGTAGTAAAATTTTCGTTAAGGCAAGCTGTATCCAAAAGGAATCATAAGTAATTTTAAGTATGATATTATCTTTCGAGTTATGCATATTTGAAGGTTCCAAAAATTATAGAGTCAAAGTTACTGTCCCTATTTGTAATTGGGCCATCACTGCTCAAAAATTTTACTGTGGATTGTTCTAAATTTTGTTTCCACATTGATGGTGGCATTATGCCTAGGAGGTTTATGAGGAGAACATAATACGTTGTTCATGAATTATTCTTTCAAATATTCTTTCAAATCCGTTTTGCTTGGCTCTCAACATTTCTTTCATCAATTTTTGTTACACAGTCCCTATTATCGTAAGCTCTGGCAGCAATATATCAAATACGACTTCAGCGAGAGGCAAAAGTCTACAAAAGTATGCAGAGGGAAACTGAAACTGATGTCTTACATCGCTGTTTCATATGCACGGGCAACAGTACAGACTTCTTCGTCCCAATTCCCATGTGTGTGTTTTATGTTCCTGAAATACCAGTTCGCCGGCCGCGGTGGTCTCGCGGTTCTAGGCGCGCAGTCCGGAACCGTGCGACCGCTACGGTCGCAGGTTCGAATCCTGCCTCGGGCATGGATGTGTGTGATGTCCTTAGGTTAGTTAGGTTTAAGTAGTTCTAAGTTCTAGGGGACTGGTGACCACAGCAGTTGAGTCCCATAGTGCTCAGAGCCATTTGAACCATTTGAAATACCAGTTCACTGTGATAAAAGCCTTTACCCAAAAGAGGACACAGAACTCCGCCAGCCGTATCTCTACTTGTTCATCTAGACCCCTGGTTCTTTTGTCTGAATCGAAAAAAACAGTAGTAAGACCTTCCGAAATGAGGAAAACGATTCTGCAGTATTTGACATTTCTTGCTCAATGAGCAGAACGGTTAGCGAACGTGGTAGTAGAAAACGTATTTATCAGTCTTGAATCCAAACTGTTCACATTTTGAGCCATAACTCCAGCTACATTGTAATTCTTAGTATGTTCATGAATTTTAAAAACCTTTCATAGGCTTGACCAACAGCTGTGCATGGCGAATTCATATACTGAATATATCAGTTGCTTCATTCAGAACAACTGACTCAAAATTTGTTTCACTTTTCTCCTTTCTTATGTTATTTATGAGTGTGTGAAACAAAGGTAGTCAAATAGTTCTGTATTACATCTGACACTTCTCTAAACATAAAAGAATGTTCTAAATAATATTTAAGCTTTTCGCCACATTCAATGAGAAGATATACGAGTTTAATGGTATAAAGTTGCGTATGGAAACAAAGGATTTCTATTTATGACGCATTATTCAGATGTCGATTTACCCAGGAGTATTATGTTCTTCTCATAGAAACTGGAGTAGCAAAGTTGTGTAGCAGAATCTATATCTACATCTACAAACGTACTCCGCAGTCCACCATATGGTGCGTAGCGGAGGGTACCTCGTACCACAACTAGCATCTTCTCTCCCTGTTCCACTCCCAAACAGAACGACGGGAAAAATTACTGCCTATATACCTTTGTATGAGCCCTAATCTCTCTTATCTCATCTTTGTGGTCTTTCCGCGAAATATGAGTCGGCGGCAGTAAAATTGTACTGCAGTCAGCCTCAAATGCTGGTTCTCTAAACTTCCTCAGTAGAGATTCACGAAAAGAACGCCTCCTTTCCTCCAGAGACTCCCACCCGAGTTCCTGAAGCAATTCCTAACACTCGCGTGGTGATCAAACCTACCAGTAACAAATCTAGCAGCCCGCCTCTGAATTGCTTCTATGTCCTCCTTCAATCCGACCTGATAGGGATCCCAAACGCTCGAGCAGTACTCAAGAATAGGTCGTATTAGTGTTTTATAAGCGGTCTCCTTTACAGATGAACCACATCTTCCCAAAATTCTACCAATGAACCGAAGACGACTATCCGCCTTCCCCACAACTGCCATTACATGCTTGTCCCACCTGATATCGCTCTGCAATGTTACGCCCAAATATTTAATCGACATGACTGTGCCAAGCGCTACACTACTAATGGAGTATTCAAACATTACGGGATTCTTTTTCCTATTCATTTGCATTAATTTACTTTTATCTATATTTAGAGTTAGCTGCCATTCTTTACACCAATCACATATCCTGTCCAAGTCATCTTGTATCCTCCTACAGTCACTCAACGACGACACCTTCCCGTACACCACAGCATCATCAGCAAACAGCCGCACATTGCTATCCACCCTATCCAAAAGATCATTTATGTAGATAGAAAATAACAGCGGACCTACCACACTTCCCTGGGGCACTCCAGATGATCCCTCACCTCCGATGAACACTCACCATCGAGGACAACGTACTGGGTTCTATTACTTAAGAAGTCAATCCATTCACACTGGCCCTTCCCTGCTTGTATTTTCATGGTTTCACTGCTAAGTGGTACGATACACAACGAGCTCGGTTGTTTATCTTCTGCCATCAGTGGCATACCTATGCGATGGTTGTTATAACCTGTTAACCCATTTATAGTTTTGAGAGTGCATGGAACTATGTACCACACGTCTTATTAGTCATTTGATGTAACCACGGGTACGTTTTCCATAACACCATATAATAAATTACAAATTTTATTTCTTATAACCTCACATTAATATCCGCAGCTGCCTCAGTTCAGGACCTTGTGCTGGTGACCAGTCATGACAGGCAGCCATCAAGGCTTACAACAACTCCAGCGACTGCTTCTACAACCAGTTCAGAGTACATCAGTCCTTGCCTGAATCATAATGCACAGTGGGTGCGAACTTAAGTATTTTGCTGAGAATCATAAAAACTGGAAGTGCTAACACAAAAATGTGGCATGGAATCGCATTTGCCAACCCATGTAAGGAATGGTATTAACTTTAATGTTTTCATTAGTATTGCGTTGGCCGGCCGAAGTGGCCGCGCGGTTCTGGCGCTGCAGTCTGGAACCGCGAGACCGCTACGTTCGCAGGTTCGAATCCTGCCTCGGGCATGGATGTGTGTGATGTCCTTCGGTTAGTTAGGTTTAACTAGTTCTAAGTTCTAGGGGACTAATGACCTCAGCAGTTGAGTCCCATAGTGCTCAGAGCCAGTATTGCGTTGTTTTCAGTTCATGATAGGTAAGCGGAGCTTATCTTGCGTCCATTGAATACACACCACTGCATCAACGAAGAAATACGATTAGAAATTAACGCATTCCCAGATCTCGAAGTCACGAAAGCCCTTTGAAACTACAGAAATTCTGGTGTTACTTACCTCGTTAGAATTGTTACTAAATTATCCACCACTAATGATGGCCTCTTTCAACATGGTGAATTCATACACCATTGCAAGCATAGGGCCGTTCCATCCAAATCAGTTTCCGATGCATATCACTGCCATTAGTGCTTGACACATACAGACCACTTAACAGAGAACTGTAGAATCCCTCCCAGTATTCCCCCTAAAGTAGTGCCCAAACCCAAATGTCAACTTCCCACCAACCTGGAAAACATGTAACCAGCACCACGCTTCCTTGCCCTTGCCCTCCAAATAAAAACCCCCCACAACAAAACTAGGACACACTGTACTTACCTGAACAGTTGAAATTCATCTGCACCCAAACAGTTCCCTCCATCCTGCCATTGGTTCTACAGCTGAACATATCACATGCTTTAGGACAATAGTCCTCTATTACATATATCCCTTCCAACGTCTCTATATCCTATCCCAAATAACCCTTGCTGCCCACTCCATTTCTTCATTTAAATGTAAAAATTATCTGTTCCCAGAACGAATCCAATTTTATTTTCAGCCGACTCGATTATAGTCAAAATAGTACCTTCCTACATACACTTCCTTCAGTTTCATAATAAACTTATACACGCCCACCCCTTCTAATTATAACAATACTAGAATCATAATACTTCATCTTATCAACTTACAAATAAACACAGTAACGTCGTCATCTAAATATGAATCAGTCTTATCTGCGTGCAAATTTATATCGCTGACAAGCAGAAATGTTGCTGGTTGCAGCCTACCCATAATCTGGAGAATGAAACTGACAATACAGGAAAGAGTCCAGCATGGAAACATCTGCCACCGTAGATGTTGATAATCACTCAGTCAACAAATGTATTTAGGTACTTGAAAATAGTACGGAAACCAAATCAACAGCTAACACGTGCAGGTGGGATGGAATTATTTTAAAATTTTTTATTATTAGCAGTTTCTCAGATCCTCCCGGAAAAGTTACCCAAAACATCTGAAGCAGTCGTGCCATGGGCAAAGCACATTATTTCGATATAGTTCTATTCATATTTTGCAGTTGTCGACGTGACTACATTCAATACAGAGGAAGCATGAATAATAATGACTTCAGTCACAATTTATTCCTGTTTTATTAAATCACACGATGCATTTTGCACCCTGTGGGCCCCCATCACGTGCAAATTGTTTCAATACATTATTTACCTCCGTTCTTGAGTGAAATGGCGCGAAATGTATGTTCCTATTGAAAGAAGGTTTGGTGTTAAGTTTCGAAATTTGCGGTTCAGATAACGGAAAATACGATGAGGTACAGTGAAACTCGTTCCGAGAAATTCAGGAAGAACATTTTTAAGGTTTTAATGTCAGAAGGCGTTGATTTATTCAATCTGGAATTGTGCATAACGTCACTCAAAGCGCCCATTTATTTGTTCATTTCAAACCACTTCACAGATGCAGTGTAATATAAGATGAGCAAACATGTAGTTTAGTATGTAGTGTTAGATAACATATTTTTAAATAAATTGACATACCTAAGGAAATGAATTTAAAATAAGTCTTTTGAAATTACTAAACTAACTGTAACTAGCTAAATCTGTCTCCTAATTTAATATAAATTCAGACGTTGTGAGTTAATGGAAGTAAATTTACAGTGGTTCTAATAGATTTGAGTCCTTCTCATTGACTTCATTGTTTAGTACTACCAAATTGTTTTCTAACCTGTCGATAATGTGTTTAGTTCACAGAAAATGCTGCCCAATGAATAATTTTTCAAAGTAGTTAAATCCGAACACCGTCATCTGTGTTTCGAAACGCGTCTTAATAACAGACCAGAACAATTGGGGAATGATGCTTTATATACTCCACTCTTGTTGAATGTTTGGGAATATCTTTTTATGTTGTAGACTAGTAAGTGTCACGCCTTCTTATTAGTGGAGATTGCAAATGTTATATATCCCCTTAGAAAAATTTATGAATGACTGTGCTGATAAACTTCTTACATTATTTGATTTTCAAACAGCTGAGCAAAACTGAACGTACTCAGACATTACTGTGTTTACTTATTCTGATCAACACTAAACTGACACACAATATTTTTAGCGCAACGTAAACTGACTTTTAATAATCCCTACAAAGGAATGGCCCTGACTAACAATAACCTATACCTTTCATGAATCACTTACCTCACAAAAATCTTCGTTACTCAAACTACTACAATACAGCGAGCGCCAATACTGTCAGCTAAATAAAAGATTCTAACTACTGAAGGCACTAACTACTGATAGGCATAGTTAGCAAATGAAAGATTTTTATAGAGAACAATGTATTTACCTTAATAGTGTTCAAAAGTCACAATATATACAGCAGTTCATGGCATCCAGTCTTACAAATTTACTGTCTCTGATGGACACACGTCCAGATCATCCGCTCTCAAAACTCCGCCATTTCTCTCCCCACATCCACCGCTGCTGGCGGCTCACCTCCAACTGCGCAACGCTACGCGCTGTTCACATCCAGCTGCCGAACACTACAATAGCAAACAACAATACAAACCAGCCACAGACTGCACACACCACACCCAGTGATTTTCATACCGAGCGCTACGTGACGTTACCAATATAAAAACCTAAACAGCCTACTTACAATATATATATATTCTTTTCTCAAATAGATTGGCATTCTTTTGTCGAATGGGGCCTAGATATGGGATACTATCAAATATTTTCTCTTCTATTTTAGTGTAACAGTTTTGAAAGGCGTCAGTCAATCTGCCTCTCATGTAATTGTGTGGTTTTGATTTATCATGTCCAGCAGAGTATCTTTTCTCTGCCTGATTTTGCTCATATTTTCTATACCAACAATGATGGTCACGCTGGGAACCTAAACTGTTTACCTTTATTCTCATTTTAATTACAACTGTTAGTCAGCTCAACAGCCACCTGTCCTAAATATGATGATCGCTCGTTTTGAATGATGGTGGGTGTAATTACAAACGCACGCAACTGGGCAAATTCAGGGGAAATTTGTGATTTATCTTGGCAGTAGCAGCCTGCGGAAGGCAGTTGAACGTAATCTTCGGAGCCATCCCTGGTGACAACAGTCTGTTGCGACACACTGTCCCCACACTCAGTTGCACGTCCTTAGACGTTCGGTCGTGCAACTAATCCTTTTGAATTCAAGCACTGGACTGCCATCTTCTGATTTCCTGACGCTAAACAGGGGTGGGAAATTTTAGACTGAAAGAATCAGACACTTCCACTCCTGACTTCTGATAGCAGGAAACGCCTGGTAATTTGTCTCATTGATTGTTCAGTATGCCCCCACCAAGTTTGTTTGTTCTTTGCACGTGGAGGCGAGACAGTGTGATTTTTGAACAGAAGTGACCAGGGCGTGGATGAGTCAAGTCGCAGCAAACAACTGATGCTCCGTGGTCAGGTAAGTATGACATGCTGCTTCCATGCTCACGCGAATAGTGGCTTTTGGAAGGAAGTTAGTTCAATTTTGAGTTAGGATTCTTCATAACGATTAAACGCAATCGTTAGGGACAGTGTGGAATTCTCAGGAGTGATGATTTTAGTATCGTTTTATGCAAATTCAGATGGAACTGGACTTGGTCCTCAATTGGTCACGATTCACTTCATACATCGTGTGCCCAGTTAAATTTCGTGATTGTTTTTGCTGTTCGTAATGAGCCAGCTTTGATTATTCAGTTACTAATGAAAGGTCGTGAACTTTGCTCTTGATTATTCTATGAGCTTGAATTTTGTGTGTGAGCACTTGCGCGTTTATGTTGCTTTTCCTTAGTCCACAAAACCTTGCTGATTAGTTATTGTCAGAACACTATTATCGTTTGCTCTTATGGAACTATTAGGATTAGAACTTTTACGTCTGTTTCATCTAATGCAGTTTCAGGAATACTCTCCATCTGTTAAATAAATGTTCATCATACAAATACTTAGTTCCCTAAATTTCACCACAATGTTTATACCAGAACACTTTCCCTCCTGGTGTAATCTCCAAACTCATGTAACGTGTGAGAGAAAATTATTTGAAATGTTCAGTAAAGTGTAAACTCTGATCTGTTGTTCTGCTGTTCCCTAATCAAATTTACATTGCGCAGCTTTCTCCTTATAGTAGAGAGTAGGACCAATACGTATAACTTCAGACGATTTGACACACAGAGCCCCGAAGATAATATTAAGCACGGTATTTGTGCAACGGATAGCTGTCAGCTAAAAAATGTCTTTTGTATAACGCAGTCCCACCATAAAACAGTGTGGTTTCTTTTAAATTATTGCCTTTTTGTGTATTTTAGTTTCTAAATTAATGTTACGACTGTGTCGTCATTACTTACGGCAATACTTAATATTGTGTCCAGTACTGTCTTAAGGCTGCTTTCTTCTAAGTTATGTGAGTGTGCTCTGTGTAGCATGGCTCTAAATGATACAAGTTTGTGCGTGGTGGGATGTAATGGTGACTTTTCTATCGTTATGTCTTTGTAGGTTTGTTTTATGTGTATGTTAAACGTGTGTTTTTGCTATAAGTTGGTGATTTTAGGATCTATGAAATTTATGCTTTTGTCGTTCTCATGTTATACTGTGAATTTTACATTTTTGTGGAAAGATTTCAATAGTGAAAGTTCTTAAATTTCATCGTATGTGCCATCATATAGCAGCAATCTGTCAATAACGTACCTGCAGTATTTTTACTTTTGACCCTATTGTTATTTTCCCAATGACTGAGAAGTATGTCTGCCAGAAAACTTGGTACAAAACTGCCCATGGCAAGATTCTCTTCCTGTTTGTAAACTTTCCCATTGAAGGAGGATTAGTTGTGAGGGAATATTAGTTACAATGTGCCAGTGACTTCTGATATTTCTGAAACTGACAATTTTTTTATTTTTTACCAAGTTTTTAAACATTATCTATAGTTCAAATATTTTACGTTGTCGACAACTGCCGATGTTTCGACAAGAGCGCACGCTCCCATCTTCACGGGGTAACTGCAGCAAGTAAGCGCTGTCAAGGGAATTTAAAACTTCGGTTTTCAGAGATACACCCCGGAATGATTACATTCACGCACAATGTAAATACTAGCGCCATCACAAACCAAAGATGACCGACGTCAGAATTCATCGATAGTGATATTAATAATCAACAGATGAGGTGGTATTATTTCAGTCATTCTGTTTTTTGACAAGGGAGAAAGCTGGATTCCATGCAGAAGTTAAACAAAAGCCACCATATTTATTTATATGGTTAATTACTAATTTAATTTCAACAGCTACCTTCGTAGCACTATCCCAATACCTGGAAGTGCATACCAGATTCTCCGTGTTGTTATATATCGTGGGATGCCCGTTGCCAAGACAATGTTCCGCAACGGCGGATTTGCTCGACTGTACTAAGAGTGAATGACGCTTATGCTCAGTACACAGGTTATCTACCGTCCTGATAGTCTGACACACCACAACTGCAAGGAATACGGGAGACACCCGGCTTACGCAAATCAAGTTTATCCTTTACGAAACCTGAAAGGAACTTGATCTTTGAAGGTCGTCGAAGAACACACTTCACATCATATTCCCGCTAAATACGACCAGTCCTGTTCTAAATGCTCCCTGAGTAAGACAAAAAGGCCTTAGACTTTGGTGGCACCTCGGCATTATCACCACTCACCCGGTGTGCAGTTGGTCGATAGCGCAACGCACGTCTCATGTGCCTTTCACTAATCCTGACGAAAGAGGACTTCGAGATGGATTAACTCAGCTGACATACTCTCAGGGTCGAGATTGCATAGGCCCTGTGAACCAAGTACCTCTTCATGTTGTGCCAGGTGGTAACAACTATCAGCCTGCAGATACAAGTTAGCGTGAGTAGTCTTCCTACACACGGCCAGTCCCAGCGTACCATCAACCTTATTCCTGACCAACACATCAACGAAGTGAAGAAAACCATCCTTTTCCACCTCCATAGTGCAAAAAATATTCGGGTGGATTGAATTCAGATGTTCTAAAAAGTCCTTCAAATTCTCACTGTCATGGTTTGCGTATCCCTTGCAACTGTGGCATATCATATATTGTTCAGACTATCAGCGCTGTGGAAGACAGGTTTAGTGAGCGTAAGTCTCACATACGCTCGTAACAGCCGAGCAAATCCACCACTGCAGAACACTGTCTTAGCAGCGGTCATCCTATGAAGTATAAAAACACGGAGATGTTGGCATGCACTTCCAGCTTTTGGGATAGTGTCACGAAGGTTCAAAAATTGTTCAAATGGCTCTGAGCACTATGGGACTCAACTGCTGAGGTCATTAGTCCCCTAGAACTTAGAACTAGTTAAACCTAACTAACCTAAGAACATCACACACATCCATGCCCGAGGCAGGATTCGAACCTGCGACCGTAGCGGTCTTACGGTTCCAGACTGCAGCGCCTTTAACCGCACGGCCACTTCGGCCGGCCGTCACGAAGGAAGCTGTTGAAATTAAATTAGCGAGTACACTTATAAATAAAGATGGTGCCTTTTGTTTAAATTCTGTGTTGAATACAGATTTCTCCCTTGTCAAAAAACAAAGGGACTCAGATAAAACCTACCCGTTGATTATTAATTTCACTATCGATAACTTCTGACGGCTGTCACCTTTGCTTTGAAAAGGTGCTAGTGTTATAGTATGTGTGAATGTTATCTTTCGAGAGAGTCTCTGGAAACCGAGATTTTAAATTCTCTTCCACAGAGCTTACTTGCTGCAGTTATACCTTGAAAATGGAAGGATGTGCTACTGTCGAAACATCGGCGGTTGTCGACTACGTCACCCGGCTACATTCCCGTAAGTTATGTGAATATCACGCCAGGAGAAACCCAAGTCTCGCATTATCTCTAATGTTTCCTCTGTTTGTACATTCATAAATAGATTAATTACGTCGCAGGAATTTCTATACCTTTAATTTTAGTTTATATGTATGACACTTTTCGAAGATGTATGCAATGTGTGGTGAGGCCTCAGCAACTGTCCAGTCCAGTACCCTTACAAAGAAAGGGAGTTGAATAAAACTATAATCACATTTCGAATCAAAGATTCGTGTTGCTAACCTAAACGTGAGTTCAAAGGTAGTAGGCATCGACCTATAGCCCAGTTAATTAAAAAATCAATGAAATTATCATTTAATTCATAAAATACACAACATGGCGAAAAACAGCAGATGTTCCGGGTCCGTTAGTTTCAAAATCAAACCACAGCAACACCGGTGTGTGGAATGACTGACCTCGCACGCGAGCGCTTGGGTTGGGGGGGGGGGGGGGCGGGAGGGGGGGGAGAGGGAGAGCGGTCCCCTCGGCCGAAAGTAGTAGGAATGATGTGCATTACAGTCCTCATTCAAGTAGGCTATACTTTTTTCTGTTCGAGGAGGCAGCCTACGGTGCTCCATATGAGGTCACAAAACTTCTGAGAAACGCCCTCTCAACCCCATTTCATTGCAGTTCGTAGGCAGCTCGACTTTATGATTAGCAGTAGTGTGGTACCTGCCATTATTTCGCGAAAAATTTGTTGGAAGTAACCATGTGTAGATTCAGTTAGATGTAGTTAAAACCTTTCGCAGCAGAACTCTCATGGCAACTTTGTCTTTGTCCATGGTTACGTGCAGATACGTGATTTACACCATGAACAACCAGCATTACGATTCCACCAGTATTGGAGCGGTAGGCTTTGTCATGCAGCCCCAGTCTATGCGCTCGTACTATGTGGCTCGTCATTTATTTATTTATTTATTTATTTATTTATTTATTGTTCCGTGGGACCACATTTAGGAGAAGTCTCCATGGTCATGGAACGAGTCAATACATGAAATTATAACACGATTGTAGAAACAGATGAAATGAAATATAAGAAACATATTCAGGCGACAAGTCGTTAGTTCAAATAAAGAAAATCAAGAATGTAACACTGGAATTTGCTTAATTTTTTAGCTCTTCCAGGAGCTCCTCGACAGAATAGAAGGAGTGAGCCATGAGGAAACTCTTCAGTTTAGACTTAAAAGTGTTTGGGCTACTGCTAAGATTTTTGAGTTCTCGTGGTAGCTTATTGAAAAAGGATGCAGCAGAATACTGCACTCCTTTCTGCACAAGAGTCAAGGAAGTGCATTCCACATGCAGATTTGATTTCTGCCTAGTATTAACTGAGTGAAAACTGCTAACTCTTGGGAATAAGCTAATATTGCTAACAACAAACGACATTAAAGAAAATACATACTGTGAGGGCAATGTAAAAATTCCCAGACTATTGAATATGGGTCGACAAGAGGTTTTCGAACTTACACCATATATAGCTCGAACAGCCCGTTTTTGAGCCAAAAATACCCTTTTTGAATCAGAAGAATTACCCCAAAAAATAATACCATATGACATAAGCGTATGAAAATATGCGAAGTATACTACTTTTCGTGTTGAAATGTCACTTATTTCAGATACTGTTCTAATGGTAAATAAAGCGGCATTTAGTTTCTGAACAAGATCCTGAACATGGTCTTTCCACAACAGCTTACTATCTATCCGAACGCCTAGGAACTTGAACTGTTCCGTCTCGCTTATAATATGCCCATTCTGTCTGATTAAAATGTCAGTTCTTGTTGAATTGTGAGTTAGAAACTGTAAAAACTGAGTCTTACTGTGATTTAGCATCAAATTATTTTCCACAAGCCACGAACTTATATCATGAACTACATTATTTGATAATGTTTCAATATTACACACAAGATCCTTCACTACCAAGGTGGTGTCATCAGCAAACAGAAATATTTTTGAATCACCTGTAATACTAGAAGGCATATCATTTATACAAATAAGAAACAGCAGTGGCCCCAGCACCGACCCTTGGGGAACGCCCCATTTAACAGTGCCCCATTGGGACTGAACATCATTACCACTCTCAATATTGCGGAGGATTACCTTCTGCTTTCTGTTCTTAAAGTAGGAGGCGAACCAATTGTAAGCTACTCCCCTTACTCCATAATGTTCCAACTTCTGCAGTAATATTTTGTGGTCAACACAGTCAAAAGCCTTCGTTAAATCAAAGAAAACACCTAACGTTCGCAACCTTTTATTTAATCCGTCCAAAACCTCACAGAGAAAAGAGACTATAGCATTTTCAGTTGTTAAGCCATTTCTAAAACCAAACTGTACATTTGACAGCAAATTATGTGAATTTAAATGCTGCAGTAACCTTGTATATACAACCCTCTCGATAACTTTAGCAAACACCGATGGCATAAAGGTTGCTAAATCATTGTGTTCCTTACAGAGTATGACTTATCAAAACCATAGTACTGCTTAAGAACATATCGCTTAGTAACTGCTCTCATTTCTCATTTGATACTGTACGTGTATGTGCGTTTAACTTGACCTACAGCAAGGCAGCAGATCGATACATACCCCAGAATTGTGTGCTGGTTGAATCCTATTTTTTATGACAAGACTGCCTCACATTTATCTGTTTTTAACGAGAATATAACCACTATAATTACGGTTGTCCATCTGTTACTGGTCTGTAATTTCCCCTTGTTCCCATCATTAATCCATTATATCAGCCAAAGAATACCCTGCAGTTGCAAATGTAGTTTAATGTCCCCACAGACAACAGAACAGAAGATGACGAAGTGAGATCGCTTTTATATGCTGGCAGGAAAAATGGTGACGGGCAGATCCACTCATTTGCATCCCATCAAGTCTCTATAGATTTAGCAACCTAATCTAAAGGTTGCTAAATCATTGTGTTCCTTACAGAGTATGACTTATCAAAACCATAGTACTGCTTAAGAACATATCGCTTAGTAACTGAAAATTTCTAAAAAACGTGTATTTTTATAATTATCAATGAATCTTATGGGAACATCAAGAATATAGATTTTGAGTCGGGCTTTTATTCTTGAGTTGGTGGGTTTCATTATTATACACATACTTGTTTGTTGTTCTGTGAAGTGGAAAATGCATTTATTAACCATCTTTCTGATTTTGCTACAGAATTTTGCTGTTGGATCTTATTTAAGCTCAGTTATATTGTTTTCAGAAGGGAAATTCAGTATCTTAGTGATGTACTAATAATTTTCATAATTACTACAGAGTTTCTTAAGTCAACTTTCATAATAATGGTACTGTTTTTGTTAAGTTTCATATTTATGCTGTTTGTAAGTTTCTCTCTTAATAAACTACTTTGACCTTTCTTTACAGTTACTTGTCTCCTTCAGAATGATTCCATTTATGTCGTATGCTCAGACAATGATCTGGTGCTATTTGACTCAACTATTCAGCCACTTCCATAGTGCCTATGGTGACGTATTTTAGATTAATCTGTATTACACATTGTGTTTCGGATCCTTCCTGTGTTTTTCTTTTACAATAAACATGATGTCAGTTTGTTTGATGAGTCTTTCATAAAACTATAGTTTATTGGATGGATTATTATCCTGTTGCTTACGACGTTTTAGTTCTATGGCTTCTAATATCATATGCTACCTGTGTATGATTTCACATTGCATTTTGTTTACAGTACATTCAACATATTTTTCAGAAGATTTCACTTCTAATAGGTGTAGTATATTAGTTAATTCTAACTACGTGTAATAATAGCATTTAATAATTTCTAATTTTTTCTCATACTGAGAATTTATTTCTGACTTCATCCACAGTACCTCAGATTTCTTTTTTGCAGTTTGAGCCACTGCAGACTGCTTAGGATGTTCACTATCATGTAGGCTGAAAATTGCACAATAGGCATTCTTTGTTGAATTTGAGACTAGTAATGATTTTTTCATAGTGTTTGTCCGAGTATACTGCTTTCAGTGCCTATCAGGGCAAAAACTATTTGATTTTATCCATGTTCTGCAATTGTGGATGTGACCATCCATTTGAGGATGCATGAATAATAACGCCTACCGTTCGAAATTTTTCGTTTTTCATAGAATTACTCTATGGTTTCGGACTGTATGGGTCCATCATCAGATTTAGTGCCCAATCCATAAACGTCATGTTCCAAAAAGACCCATTGTTAACTCTAAAAAATAATCTTGCCTTTAAAATTTGTCAGTTATTGAAAGAAATTCTGAAATGGTACTACACTTTTGATAAGTCATACTCAGTAAAGAACAACAATGATTTAGCAACTAAAATTAAAAATACTGAAATTCCTACAGGTTCTAGGTATGCTTTCAGGCACTATATTTGATTTTTTCACTGTAAGTAACCTATATACCTGTAATAGGAAAGTTTACCAACAGACAGCGGGTTTGATGCTAATAGAAATTGCTCCTAAGAGGAAAACTGTCACAGGAGCATACTACTGAAAACTCCTGAGGAGTTACAGGAGGCTGTCAACACAAAGAGTTAAAGCAAGCTGTTTAAGGGGATGTTTTCGCTCTATGACAATGCCTCAGCTTGTTCTTCACAGGACAGTCACACTGGTGTTTCTTTGGCCTATCAAATTTTACCTCAGCCCCCGTATTCTCCTGACACGGCACCCAGTGACGCCTTTGTCTTTTGTTGGATGAATATACCAATTTAGGGCAGGCATTTTGAGTATGACGATAAGGTCATTTTCGAGATGGAATGTTTCCTGAATAACCAAATGCAGGCTCCTACAACCAAGGTGTCCGCCAAGTCATCTGTCATTGGGAAACTTCTGTCACTTTAAAGGGTGAATATGTAGAGGACGAAAGGCAGCATCACTAAGCTTCCTGCTTGCAGCTTGAATTTTTCGAGGTGACAATTAAAACGATATGATGCCCCCTTTTGCATAATGTTCCTTGACTACTCTTTGACTTTTCATTCGTCCAGCACATCTGGGGATGGCAAGGGGGATGTCTACTCTTCCATCAGCTTGCAGCCAAGTCAGAGTCTGGCCCATGTTCGCATCTGCAGGAAAGAACGGTTAAATATGCGACATTAAAACACTTTATAATCTTTGAGATAAGATAGGATACTTTATCATTTAGCTTCCAGCCCTGTTATGGGAAAGAGTTGATAGACAGGGTTGGCAGCAACTTACGCTGAGGATTAGAAGTGACTGGGAGCTGTAGATGTGTACACGTTTCTTATCAGAATACACAATAGAATCATAAAATATAAAAACAATTTGCAACAACTGATACAATATACTATCAATACACAACCTTTAAACAAGTTTTTGAAAACACTCAAGAATAGCCGATTTAAAGTCATCACCTGGAAGAGTATTAAAGGCTTTCCCAATAATGCAGAATAACAAGAACCAATCCTTGAATAATTAAAATCCAGAATGAAACAACAAGTTCTAGAGAACAGAAGTGCAACACTAATAATACTAAAAACAACAGAATTATTTTACACCGTGACAAGCAAAAGACTTACAATTCGCAATGACTAAACAGAAATTTGTAATAACTGATCAATGCTAATTTGAGCAGAACAGCAAATTAAATTATGCTGGAATGTAGTGATCAAATTTACAGGATAGTTTGTTGGTCTAACAAACCCCAAAAAATGAAACAATGAAATCAACATAACCATTACTACTAATTTGCCCTCAAGACAATTCTATCTTTGGGATGTAGATGCACCATCAAATCATGTATACAGATTTTGCTTCATACAATACTACTGCAATAGACTGCATAGTACTAGTGCTTGTTCTATTTTCTCTAGAGCGAGTGAGGTGGCGGAGTGGTTAGCCCACTGGACTTGCATTCGGGAGGATGATGGGCAAAATCCCACCCAACCATTCTAATTTTGAAGTTTCATAGTTTAGCTAAATCGCTCCAGGAAAATGCCGGGACGGATACTCTGAAAACGGCACAGCTGACTTCCTGCACTATGCTGTCGCAATCCGAGCCTGCATTGTATCTCTAAGGACCTCGCTGTCGATAGGGGGCATAACTCTAATCTTCTTTCCTTCCTTCTATGACGGTGTGTTGAAAAGTAATGCATCCGAGTTTTTATATAAAAAAATCTTAAAGCTTTCTAAACAAAAGAAACTTTATTAAAATCCTATATGTTTGTTCTTCATGTCTACATATTTATTTCTCAACATAGTCATGACATCGACGAACACATGTCTACCAGAGAGAGCCAGCTTGTTCGTACCATCACTGTAGAATGTTTGATTACGTTGACGGAGCCATAAACTCAACTCTACTTGCACCGCTACATCACTATGAAGGTGTTCTTTAAGTTTTGGAAAGAGATGAATATCGGATGGAACAAAGTTTCGAGTGTATGGAGGATTATCGATTATAATGTAGCCAAGACGTCGGATTGTTGCAGACGTTGTAGTTCTCGTGTGTGGTCTGGCGTCCGTCATGCTGGAGGCGAGAGTGCTCCATGTGTGGACAAAGTTTTCTGCTGTTAGAAACTCGATTACGGCACGCTGTTTCCCACGCACTGACATACTTACGTTAAACACAGGTTGCCACTCGTTTCCTCAGGCTCATGCTCCAAAACTGTTGGGTTCCTGTGCTGCCATACGTACCGCCAGACAGCAAGGCAACAGTGGCTGACCCATTATCCTTGTATACTGGGCAGACTACTTGCGTTGCCAGCCCACCAACCGCGACTCGTCTTCTCAGGTGCACAGTCCAAGACCAGGTAGAGGCACCTCTCGATGACAAACTCCCGGAACCATCCTCCCCAGGGTGAAGACAAAACCAGATGGTGCGACCTCCATGCATTCCACGCCATGTGGTCTGTCAGCCGCCGACCACGGCACCAGCGTTGGCCTCAAGTTGTGTTCGCTACGATGTCACTCACCAGACTACTTAGCGATGTCTCAATCTGCTCTGTCGTCAATTTGGGGCGGCACTGTGATCGGCTGCTTTGCAGCCTTTAGTGCTCTGCTAGAGCAGGAAGACATCACCAACCCAGGAGCCAACTGCCGAGATGGATGAGTGTTTAACTTTGCCGTATGTTGCTAACTCACGACACAGTCCTTTACCTCCCAGCAAACATATGGCGATCCTCCGCGGTATTTTTCGTCACGGTGGCGACCCTGAAACAACTCTTTGGTCATTTACATATTCCTATGGATGTAACGTGTGACAGATCCAGTTGATTGCGGATACCTCCGTTTCCGTGAGTGTGTATTTTTTGTTGCGGTATGTTCGTTCAATATGGAAACGCACATTCATTAAAAAATCTATGGTCTTTCCAAATGTAAGACTTTAGTCCTCAGTGATATTAACTAATTAAGAATTTGTGATAAGAAAGAATGAACATGAGAGCTTTACACTCTATAGGATCATTTCTCTGAGGAGGGGGAAATTAAAGATACACAAACAAAGGAAAAACATGTCTCCATCTCATGAAACAATGAGAGTTAACAAAAATAATGAAAGAGCTGTCGATGAAACAAAGTTAGCGGAGTAGGTCTGGAAAGCTGAGCCGTTTAGCGAAATGTATGAAACTCTGATTTAAAAAACTGAAGGTAGAATTTTCAGCGAGACTTGAGTAAAATCGTATCGTCTAAAATCCAATGGAAAGCAATTTGTTGGGAATACCTGCGCTTGTCCGAAATCATCCAGTTAACTGCAACTTATTCTTATGGCGGCAGTAATCATAGTTGATAAACAGGAATATCTCTTAGGAGTTTGTTTCTATTTATTTTATTTACACATCAAGTTCCACAGGACCAGATTGAGGAGCAAATCTCCAAGGTCATGGAACGTGTTGTGGGGCGGCGGGTGGAATAATAGAATAAATGTGTTGTATTTATTCTGTTTGCCGTTCTCAACACTGGCTCTCTAACTACAATATTGGCAACCAGAAAGTGATTAGCAAAACGTGAAGCCTGTAATTAGAATTCCTAGTGCCCACTTCATCTGAGAAATACATTTATAGCTACAGCTTATAGCTCTGAGGAATTAGGAGATTGTCTGGGATTCATAATCAAAAACCATTCTCTCTAAAATGTTCACTACATTTTGAAAGTCACAGACCAAAAAGTATCCACACAATCCAACTACCAGAGCAGTTCAGAGTCTAATGCGCTGATGCCACTATAACTGTTTAAATTAAATGTTTAAGTGAATGCTCACCATAATTTGATTATAATGTTCATCAAACGCCACGCTAATAATGGTAGAATGTCTGTCCTGCGGCGGCACGTGAAAATACGATATACACAAACTAAAGATAGATCATTAACGTCATCCCAAAATTAACACTCCACTCGAAAACGATTTCATGGTTACGCGTATCCCGAGTAACTTATTACTGCATCCGAGGCTGTTTATATCAACGATACCTACGCGACGCGACTCCCGGCACAGGTGGTGCGCTAATCAGCGTCTGGAGATAACTGGGGCCTTTTCTTTTCTCGCGCAGCGTTCTTACATATAAAGCCGCGGTGCGGGCAGCTAAGGGAACGCCTGATCAAATCTGCTCTCCCGACTAGCTGCTGGGCTAATAATGCACCACTTTAAGTTATCGAATAAATCATTGCTTCCTTTGCTGATGGCCGATGAAGCACTCAAATGTGCAATCAGCACACAGGTAAATAATCATAATAAAAGTCTGACGTGGCTAAGTCAAATATTTTGGGCGAGATAATTAATTTAATTACACTACACACAGTAGATGAGCTGTGAACTTACCTTTTGGAGATACGCTATCGCTATAGTTTTATAGTTATTCAGTTGAAACTTCTCACATCTTTATGATTACAGGGGATCTCCCTTCTACTTAAATTTAAACATCCTAGCTTTATCTATTCGCCTACTTAATCTATACTGCTTCCTTAATTTCTAAAACAAAAACCAGAAAATCATGAATTTCAACTAAAATTTTAATTTGTGAGATCCAGAATACTGTTTCTACTAAATTATTATGCAAAAGGAATCTAAATATAAATTTTTAAGTTTCTAGCTCTTTTCTGTGATGCCAATGATTTTTACAGAAAAACACCCAAATTTCGAAAATGGTTAAAATTATTGAACTGTATCCAACACATATTAATTTTGTATTACTCGTGACATGCTAGAAACGTTTCAGGTTATTTACTTCATTTTAAAGTATTGCGCAATATTTATGACATCAGAGCTAGTTACAGCGAACTAGGCTGGCACACAATGGAAAGATTGATGTGAATTTTATGAGGCGTGAGTATGCTGCTTCCCTACAGTGTCAGTACATGATATTACACCATAAAAGTAATAAAAGACGAATATAAAACGTTCATTAATCCAAAAAACGTCAAGTCGTAAGTTTAAGTAAACTCAATCAACAATATAACATAAGAATCAGCTTAATTTTTCAAGGAAATCCTCAACAGAATAGAAGTGACCCATGAGGAAACTCTTCAGTTTCGATTTGAAAGCGCGTGGATTACTGCTAAGATTTTTGAATTATTGCGGTAGCTTATTGAAAATGGATGCCACAGTATCATGCACATCTTTCTGCACAAGAGTTAAGGAAGTCCGATCCAAATGCAGGTTTTATTTCTGACGAATAGTAACTGAGTAAAGGTGCTTAGTCTTGGGAATAATCTGATATTGTTAACAAGAAACGACAGTAAAGAATATATATATTGAGAAGCCAATGTCAAAACACCCAGACTAGTGAACAGGGGTCGAGAAGAGGTTCACGAACTTACACCAATTATTGCCCAAACCGCCCGTTCAAAAAAATGGTTCAAATGGCTCTGAGCACTATGGGACTTAACATCTGTGGTCATCAGTCCCCTAGAACTTAGAACTACTTAAACCTAACTAACCTAAGGACATCACACACATCCATGCCCGAGGCAGGATTCGAACCTGCGACCGTAGCAGTCGCGCGGTTCCGGACTGAGAAACCGCCCGTTTCTCAGCCATAAATAACCTTCTAGAATGCAAAGAGATGCCCCAAAATATAATACCATACGACATAAACGAATGAAAATAAGCAAATTAGATTAATTTTCGTGTCGAACGATCACTTACTTCAGATACCGTACGAATATTAAAAATGCCAGGATTAAGTCCTTGAACAAGATCCCGAACATGGGATTTCCACAGCAATTTGCTATCTATCTGAACGCCTAGAAATTTGAACTGTTCAGTTTCACTAATCATATGCTCATTCTGCGAAACTAAAACGTCAGGTTTTGTTGATTTTTGGGTTAGAAACTGTAAAAACTGAGTGTTTATGTGATTTGGCGTTAGTTTATTTTTTTTACAAATCATGAACTTATGTCATGAGTTGCACTATTTGAAACCGATCCAATCTTGCACACAACGTCCTTTACTACCAAGGTAGTGTCATCAGCAAACAGAAATATTTTAGAGTTACCCATAACACTAGAGAGCATATCATTTACATAAATAAGGAACAGAAATGGCCCCAACACTGATCCCTGGGGCATCCTCCTTTTGACCGTACCCCACTCAACTTCGACATCACAGCCATTCTCAACACTGTGGATAATGACATTTTGCTGTCTGTTGTTAAAGTAAGAGGTGAACCAACTTTGAGAAACTACCCGTATTCCGTAATGGTCCAACATCTGGAGCAATATTTTGTGATCAACACAATCAAACGCCTTAGTTAAAATAAAAAAAATACCTAGCGTTCGAAACATTTGTTTAACCCATCCAGTACCTCACAGAGAAAAGAGAATATAACGTTTTCAGTTGTTAAACCACTTCTAAAGCCTAATTGTGCATTTGATAGCAAATTACGTGACATAAAATGATCAATTATCCTTGCATTCAAAGCCCTTTCATTAGCTTTAGCAAATACTGATGGCATAGAAATAGGTCTACAATTGTCTACATTATCCCTTTTTCGTAAAGTGGCTTTACTAATGAGTACCTTAATCGTTCAGGAAAGGACAAATTACAAATTTGGCTAAGTACAGGACTAACATGCAGCACAGTACTTTAATATTTTTGTATAACAATAAACTCATCACTGTCTGTCTGACCGTTGTGGGTTTCATATAAACACATCCGTGCTGTCTTGACGAAGAATAGACAACCAAGACAGCAATAACCAAACGCAATGAACTCTGCAAATATCCCGTGCGGTTGACTGGGTGCATTTTCTAGTAGCGTCTAAGCTTACCTCGCGCGTTTTACCATTCTCCCATTCTCCCTTGAAAATTAAAAATGCACAGGCATTCAAAGTGCCTGATAGCACTGTCGTGTCAAAGTGAAATGAATTCGTGGGAACACTTTGGTAGTGTATAATACGCTACTGGCCATTAAATTGCTACACCAAGAAAAAATGCAGCTGATAAACGGGTATTCATTGGACAAATATATTTTACTAGAACTGACATGTGATTACATTTTCACGCAATTTCGGTGCATAGATCCTGAGAAAGCAGTACCCAGAACAACCACCTCTGGCCGTAATAACGGCCTTGATACGCCTGGGCATTGAGTCAAACAGAGCTTGGATGGCGTGTACAGGTACAGCTGTCCATGCAGCTTCAACACGATACCACAGTTCATCAAGAGTAGTGACTGCCGTATTGTGACGAGCCAGTTGCTCTGCCACCATTGACCAGACGTTTTCAATTGGGGAGAGATTTGGAGAATGTGCTGGCCAGGGCAGCAGTCGAACATTTTCTGTATCCAGAAAGGCCCGTACAGGACCTGCAACATGCGGTTGTGCATTATCCTCCTGAAATGTAGGGTTTCGCAGGGATCTGAAATGCAACGTCCACAGTTCAAATTGCCGTCAATGCGAACAAGAGGTGGCCGAGACGTGTAACCAATGGCACCCCATACCATCACGCCAGCTGATACGCCAGTATGGCGATGACGAATACACGCTTCCAATGTGCGTTCACCGCGATGTCGCCAAAGACGGATGCGACCATTATGATGCTGTAAACAGAATCTGGATTCATCCGAAAAAATATTTTGCTATTCGTGCACCCAGGTTCGTCGTTGAGTACACCATCGCAGGCGCTCCTGTCTGTGATGCAGCCTCAAGGGTAACCGCAGCCATGGTCTCCGATCTGATAGTGCATGCTGCTGCAAACGTTGTCGAACTGTTCGTGCAGATGGTTGTTGTCTTGCAAACGTCCCTATCTGTTGACTCGGGGATCGAGACGTGGCTGCACGATCCGTTACAACCATGCGGATAAGATGCCTGTCATCTCGACTGCTAATGATACGCGGCCGTTGGGATCCAGCACTACGTTTCGTATTACGCTCCTGAAACCACCAATTCCATATTCTGCTAACAGTCATTGGATCTCGACCAACGTGAGCAGCAATGTCACGATACGATAAACCGCAATCGCGATAGGCTGCAATCCGACCTTTATCAAAGTCGGAAACATGATGGTACGCATTTCTCCTCGTTACACGAGGCATCACAACAACGTTTCACCAGGCAACGACGGTCAACTGCTGTTTGTGTATGAGAAATCGGTTGGAAACTTTCTCATGTCAGTACGTTGTAGGTGTCGCCACCGGCGCCAACCTTGTGTGAATGCTCTGAAAAGCTAATCATTTGCATATCACAGCATCTTCTTCCTGTCGGTTAAATTTCGCGAGTGTAGCACGTCATCTTCGTGGTGTAGCAATTTTAATGGCCGGTAGTGTACATTATGGGTGGTCATAATCAAATCGCAATTCTTTGATCACATAAGTGGTCTTGTAGAAAAAAGTGTAGGTTAATTTACTGAACGTTACAGTTTGAGCTGAACGTATGGTTATTGCTGTCGCTTACATTGCAAATGTCTGTGGGAGGTGTTTGAATTTTATTTCATAAAGTAATGATTGTACTGTTCAGTAAGAGTTGAGAAAGAAATAGTTGTGAGTATTGTATCATCTACGGCTGAGTAGGACCGATTTCATCTATAGAGATACACTTTCATGGATGATTACTGGCTATAAAAGAAACAATATATTTCGATTCGTAATGGCAAAAAAAAAAAAAATTATGCAGACAAGCAAATGCCTCAGAGAATATAGAAAGATAATTTAGAATTGAACGTTTTATACACACGGTGCTCTGGAGCACGCAAGAAGCCTAGATACTTCTTTTAAGGGGAGACAGAAGGCAATTTTTATCCCTATTCTGCCAATTCTGGTTTACTCTTTGATTAGGTACACTTTTCGAAAGGACTATAAGTGATCAAACTATGAAATTTTTACTGCATATGTATAACATATATACCACAATTTGCAAGTAAAATGAACATTACATCTCTTATGATTTTGAAGAAAAAAATTATTCTTTCACTAGTAAAATTTAACTTTTTTTGTACATTGATTATTATAAAACAGTTTCTGATTGTTTGGTGGTTCTCAATTTACTTGTAATAACTTATTGCCATCTGCAGTACAAATTGATCAAATTTCGTGTTTCTAACCCCATTAGTTTACCAAATAATGGTACCTGAAAGTAAAAAAAAAAATGTAGTTTTGAGAAAAATCCATTTAAAGTTTAATACTCCAATTCCAGTATAGTTATTAATGAGAATTACTTATCACTAATATTTTCTTACACCATACTGAGCATCATCTGAATCATACTGATCTTCTTTTCTTCTCTTGGTTCCCCTTCTTTTCTGGGTGGCTTCTTTTGTTCATTTTAAATTAGCAATATCTGCTTTGCGGATTCTCTCTTTATCTATTTGCACCAAGGACTGTGCAGTATTTCCACTAGATTTTATGCCTAATAATTCCAAAACATCCAGTTTTCTAATTACACCATCATTGAAGCATAAAATAGCATCATCAACACTAAATTTGAGGGTTGTAAACTGAACAAATACAGCTTTCCGTAACCGGTTCCAAATGACAGAATTCACACATTCATTTAAATTTTGGGTTTTTCCATGAAGACATTTCTTTAACAAGGTATCTTTACAAAGGTCTCTAAATATGGGTTTAATTTCATTCATTGCTGATGCAGGTAAAGAATGTTTGTGGTCATATCTGGCACTTCTGTACTTGTACCAAGTGTCAGGATCATTCGGACAAAGACCTTGCGTCAGGAAAGCCATCACATCTCACGGAAAATTGTCGTATTTATGTAAAACAAAAACTGTTTCACGCAGGAAAGACCAGGCATTTCAAATATACTAAAATCTAGAAATCGATTTTTTATAGCCCACTTGCCTTCTGTCTCCCGTTAACCACAAAATATAAAAGTGTTCCTTAGAATTTAACTTATCGTCTCGTGTAGTAAGATAATTCGAGGTGATGCACTAGCTTAGTACAGAAGGGTGGAGGAAGGATCAGCCGTGACTTTATCGGGGTACCCACAACAGGATTCGATTAAACTGATTTAGGGTAACTGCGGGAAACTCCGATCCTTGCTAATGTGAATCCAACGCTGCCACATTCCGACAGTGAGTGAAAGCAGCTGTATTAACCTGCCACGATGGTTGGGACAGTCTGGCACGGCACATGCCCACGATGTCGTCAAAGCTCGCACTAATCCTTCAAGTGGCAGTCTCACACACAATGGACGAACTACGGCGTCTCTGTGCATTTAATTATAACCATATCATTGGCGCTAGAAGCATGAGGCCCTGTTTCACGGACAAAGTGCAACTTCATATGTTTGCATAGGTCGTAATGGTAAACGTATACCACGAGTACATCAATTCTGGCGAAATTGTGGACGTAATTGTCACAGTGTGTCGCTCATAACGAGTGCTGACTTAAGTGTTATCGCCATCTCAGATTGCCACAGATGACAGGGAAGTAGTTCAGTCACCAATTCAACAACTTTTGAGCAACCATAACACACAGGACCATCTCACCGTTATTGGCGTACACACGCCACTGTTCTACAAACGGAACTTCGACAATCGTGAATCACAGAGCACACAGATTAGTGTGAGCTTTAGAACACCAACGTTGGACACTCGAAGAACGGAAGAAGGCTGCTCTGATTGGTACAGTTTAAGTTCAGCCCAGTGCGAAGAACGTAATGGAAGTTGGAAAGGGCCTTTAGCACGTTTGCCATCACTATTTATTAGCTAACGGTACAGTGATCTGCTAGCACAAGTATACCTTCTAGCATGCCGCTGGAGATCTCTATGTTTTAAAAGTACCGCTCTGGTTATTTGGACACTCCTTGTCACGACGGTCCTTGCGGTGTTATCGGAAGGGATATTTGTCCAGTGAATCCTGCTTAGGCCGACCTGCGTGCGTTGTGGATGCCTTGTAAATGATCATTAATAAGTGCCGCTTCACGCCGCTTTCGCTGCCTTGCCTCAGACGTACTAGGAGTCGCTGCCATCATCACAGCCAAGACGCTTGCCACCACCTACACGCTATTAGGTTACAATTAATTCTCGAAATAAACAATAGATTGTGGCTAGGTCAAACTTCGAAGTATCTTTTCTCCATGGGATGCTAGTCCAGCAAAGTATTCAGAATAAGTTGTGTGAAATTTGGAAAACAAGTGAATGGTACTAACAAACGAAGCGTTGAGCAAGATTATGCAAGAATATTTCAGTTGTTAGGAGTTTCTCCCTGCGAAGGGAAGTATTCGTGTTCGAATCCAGATCTGGAATCCGGTTTTATACTGTCAGGACGTTTCAGGGATTCTGATTCCATTTCTTTTGCTCAAATCAATTCACCCTAACAACACTACCAGTTTTCATTTTATTTTTGCTACAGACTTTCTCTCAAGAGAACGTTTACAGTGAGGTGAAATCAAAATTGTCTATTAGTCACACCACGCACAGGCGAAGGTGGCTATGAGGCATAAATAATCGCCTGGAAATGATCGGGAGAAGTCACAGTTTTACGGAGAAATGTAGGAGCATGAACCAGAAACCTATCGTAAAGTGCTCAGCGTTACTCTGCAACGGTAAGTATCATGAGGAGATGAAAAGGAAGATGGGTAATCGTTTTTGTACATAAGATATTTTAGAACGTTTCTACAAGATACTAAGCACAACCTTACTAAAAGCAGGGTGTTAGCCAAGTTTCATTGCTGAGGAATAATCTCCTAACCTATCGAATTAAATTTCAACTTTTTTCGTTGAATATGAAAATGTCTGTTACAACAGTAATATAAATTTCGTCCATCTTGCGAGAGATACACATTACTGACAGAGTAATATGGGCAGAAGCCACGAAGTTATATCTCCAACGTAAACTGGATTTGAAATGCTCACACAGTGAGTGGAAGACTTTGGAAACCGGCTGGCTGGTGCGAATAAACGGAAATGGTGAAACTTTTCCCCTCGCAGCGCTCCGCGGCGTTCCATTTGTATCGGAATAATTGGTTTCGTGTCTTATCACTTACTATACGCTCGATAAGATGGCTTCTGAAACATGTGCAGCGCTGGTAAGTCCTTAAACAGTTAATTTAGCTTACACTCCACGAAATTGTTTCCGCAACGATGTTTACTTTTTGCAAGCTCTCAGGAAGACTGCGTCTCGAAAAACGGGCGAAGAAGAATACTTTAACACCGTAGCCAAGTCGAAACTTGAAGTAAACACGACGCTATTTCGAACAGATTGCTTGCTTTTAGGCGATTTTACTTCGTCCTCCGGATCGTATCGAAACAGCTGAACAACATTATGATCCTCCCAGAGAAAATTCATCGCTGTTTCAAAAATTACGTTAGAGCAAACGTATAGATCCACCATCATAAAATACTTATAATAGGCGTTGACTGGAATGTAGTGTACACAGACTTGACGTAGAAATTTTTCATAGTTTCTAGTAATAGACTTATAAGCTCAGAAGCGACTACTAACACTTTACTTATTTCATTGCAGTAAATGCATTTCTTTAGGCTGAAAATAGCTGTTCAAGTAACTTCTCTTATTTTCCAGCCTGCATAACTTCTAATTATCTCAAAATTTCCTTTCCTATATCAGTATAAAACACGCAGCGTCACATTAAAATTATTTCCAAATGCTATTAGAAGCTCATCTTCAATTTAATATAATACGAAATGGTATTTAAACGTTTTCTTTACGCACCAGCTCATAGTTTCGATAGTATAATGTCAGTTTTTGACTGTTGCTTCACAATGTCTTTCGTGAATACTGTAAAATAAAGTACTATTATAGCCGTCTTTCGACGGACGATGCGCCTTCAGGAAGGTGACACAGGTTCCTTGAGATCCCTTCTTTAGCCAGCATTTACCCAGTCAGATTAGATTTTAATTAATCTATTTAGACATCAAGCGATTACTGATAACGTTAGGTGGTACCACTTCTGTTAACTTGATGGCCTTTGCTAGGTGGCACTGAAAGTCATCACGTTTCAAACATACTCTAGACATTGTTTCTGCATCTGCCTTTGCTGAAGACAATGATAGCTATCACAACATGATAACTATTGAGTACATACTACGGTCGGTAAACATTTTGTAACTACCTTTAACCCTACGCCCGTTTCTCTCGCCATTAAAATTCACTCGAAGTTAAAAATTCCGTACCGAAACTCAAAACTGGCCGTCGTTTAGTTTTGATGTGCCATAAGGGTATTTCTCAGCTAACAGAGTAATGGTGCTAAGGATTGTGTTACGAAATACATTGTTGTTTGTAAAAAACGTAATATCGAAATTGCTACGCAACAGTATTATGACGAATGATTTCTCATGGACTTTTGTTTCTAGTTTTAAGATATCGTTTTGTCGATTGATTTAGCACTTTGTTTCCTTGTTCTCATTTTGTGCCTGTTTTTCTCCATATTTATTACAAGAAAAGTCTTGTGCTTTCTTTGTTACATATTTTAGTCAATTTATTTTTCTACTATTTGTACTATTTAGTGTTTCCTCAGTTTTAAAACTAGCTAATCGTAAATGCTGTGTGGCATATGCTACCAAACAACAAGATTCTCTGCATAATACGTCTGCTTTCTTTATTATGTTTTTCCCAGTTTTCATATAATTGTGTATGAATACATCTATGATTTTTGCAACATCTCCTTCGTAGGCTTTCGAATTCCACCTGTGTCGTTTCCATAGCATTCTGTGCGCCTGATGCATAACCTCGCAAACGTCGTCCTTAATGTCGGGTCAGTACATTTCTTTCGTGAAAGGCAACATTATCCAACTTGGTTGCCAAGTTTGTCAGAATTTTAGTTTTCCACATATGTACAGTTATAATTTTGTTGCTTAAACTGAAAAATTATTTCATTCTTGTTAAGCATATTTCGGAATTTTTATTTTTCATGCCATGTCAGGATTTTCTGTTCTTTCTTTGACTTAACTACATAAGTACTTATACATAAGTACCTATTTCTTTAACTTTTGCCTTCTGCTGATCTCCGCTACGCTGTGATCTATATCAGTACCTGCATCAGAATATTTGAAAATAATGTTCGCTATCAGTAAGCGAATTCTCGTAAATATTCCAAGAGTCGTTCTAGTATTTCAGTTCTCTGCTTCAGTCATATCAACGTTTGTATTTCATCTTACGGTGCGTTTCCTCAAAGATTCTCGATACTACTACATACTTATTCCCTATTAATTGTTTGTTTTGCGTCTCATTTTCCCCACATTTAGTTAGATGGTTCAGGTTTTTTGCTAATCAAATTTTTGGTTGGTTGTCGACGCAGATATGATTTCATTCCCACAATAAGAATTCAGTCGCTATGTTTTTCGCATTGACCCAGTTTTATGGATACACCAGTTGCACCTCCTATTAAACAGCTTGCTAATTAGCGTGATGGTTGTCCAACAGTCACCTAACCGAGAACCTCTCTGATCTTTCTCGTTTAGTACACCAATTGTTAGCGTGTTACATTTACTACATCTCTTTCATTTTTGGGCGCTATTTTAAGAAAATTATTAACTTCTTTGCTCCTACTTGTGGACTGTTAGAATTTTGCGTTATCCGTGTGATAACCTTGATCTGAAAGGTTTTCACTTGGTGGTAAAAAAAGGTGGAGAAGTTCACGTTACCATCTGATGCTCTATCTTTCGGGTCGGCTTCTGATCATAACGGTAAGAGGGAAACCTGAAACGCTACTTGCGGTTTTATTATTCAACTATGAGTCTGTTAAATAATTACGTTCGGGATCCCATTCAAAAATGCCTATTGCTCAAATACTGATCTAGTGTTCCGTAAGAGCAGACTTACATCTCCTTTTCGCCATCGAGGTTTCCCTAAATTACTACACTTAATTTTTGGTGTCCAACATCAATAATTCCTATTATTCATCTAAATTACCATTCATATGTATCCACTACCAATGTGTCCTTCAATATTACTTGTGTTCCCTTCTTACATTATCACTTATACAGTCTTCGATAATTCTTTATCGTAATTAGTGGAACAGCGAAAGAGGTCAAAAGACAACTATAAACTGTTATTTCCGCAATACTAAATTCTGTTTTTAACATATTATTCTAACATAATATTATTCCAATATAACATATTATTTTAAGATATTATTCTGTTTTTAACATATATATATATATATACCTTGAATAGCGGGAGGGGTCAGTTGAGTCCAAGCGTAACTTAATTTTAGAATATTGCTGTTCTCATTCTTAAAATCGCATTTGTGTTGCATTTTAATTTGGTCAGCAGTCTTTGGGTCTAATGATGATAATCGCATTGTTGGAAAAGTTTCCACGCTGGACTTCATAACGTAACTTTTCATTCGTATTTCGTGTATTGCTGTTGCTACTCGCTACATAAGTTAGATGGTGTTCCATGCGTGTAACAGACGGTTTCAATTACGAGGTGTCAGCGTGTATTTACTAATGAAGAATTGTTCCGTATTTTGGAGAACTCAGATATTGAATGAGACAGTGGCTTATCGAATTCACATGGTGATTTTCTGCCAGAGACAAATGGCGATGAAGATAGCGAGACTGATGAGTAATTATCGTCAGTAGATGTCTCCCCATCTTAACTTTTTACACAATAGTTTCAGGACTCAATTGGCACAGCAGTGATGGTGGCAGCTAGAGACGGACAGAATGGACAGTTGCTGCCACGCCATCACCTGGAAGAGGGGCTGCTTTGAACGCCCTGAAAGAAGGGAGGAGGACCTACTGCATATGCCATCCACCGATTGGATGACTCCGTCATCAGTGCCTTCCGACTTGTGAGATTACTGACTCACTGACTAAGTTGCAGATGGACGATAATACGAGATCTGCCAGTAGTTTCCATTACTGGAGAGTAAAAGCCTCCCAAAAGATATGCGAAGTGCAGTACAGACAAAGGAAGATCAATATCGACTACAGTTACACAATGGAGTGTGAGCGAATCATAATTTCTTTTAAATGAGTTTGAGTACATTACAGTAACATCTCATTATCTGGGCGTTGTCCTTTTATTATATCAACTAACATGACGTAAGTACACGGTTAATGGTAGCAGAGTTCAAAATCAAAGCACTCATAAAAAATTCCCTGCACAACACAAAATATTTATTTTTGTTTTAGTTACTTGGAGTCGAGATCCTAAAAATACGTCAGTGTCATGCCAACGTCAACGTCGCCTTAGGTCAGTGAAACGTTACATCGACATCATGCTCTCAACTAATCCCTGGGGAGACCCTAGCGCTCTGGACCAAACGCCAATCACAATGTAGCTTGTGCTTAAAACTACCCGAATGATGCTGTTTCTCGCCAATGATTGTAGTGCTCCATTGCTCTCAGGAAACTTGCTCTCCATTCTAAGCTTGTGTGCCGTAGTGAATGGACCGGGTGTGGCTAAATGTTTATTACTATTCCAGTTACACGGGTTTCGTCATTCGAGGTCTGTTACGTTGTAGTGAAAAGGCCATCGGCATCAGAGATTCCCTAGTTAAAAGATGGCTGCAAATATTATAAGACACTTGGACAGTATAAATTAATGGCGCCATAAAATATTCTACAAAATGGAGCCATATGTTAGAGTAAGATACTTTGACGTTACAATGTGTGTATAATTTAATGACTTCATGGTAAATTCTTCAGAAATGTTAGTCCTCTATGTAAACTGTGTGTGACTGGGTGCTATACCACCTAAAATGCTAGCCATTATTACCATAATTAACGGCAGTCTTTAACTTTAGTATCTTAATTAACACAATTAGCTGCAAAGTATTGGGGATTTTCTGTAAATTGCTACAACTGCAGCTGATTTTTTTACATAAATACCCACTCTATGTGTGACAAATAAACTGCTGCTACGATGAACCATGTCCTCTGAATTCTTGCACTGTGCGTCTTAACAGTAACAGTTCGGGTGCTATGATATTTACTATGTGTTAGCGATAGCAATAGACAGACTGCGCCGCTGGAGTTTGAATGCTTAATTATGACCCTGTAAAGTTTTCGTTTGGCGTGATATGAGACGCATGTCGATTAGGCAGTAGCAGGCCTGAACCCGCGGACTACACATTTGTGCAAATCTCACCCTGCTCTGAGAAAAGCACACACGCGTTTCTTCTCTGTCGTTGATTGGTAAAGTACTGACTGGCTGAGTACTTTTTGCATGACTACAGCTCTTCAGGACTTGCAGATATGAATTTGCAGACGGGTGGTGGTGGTGGTGGTTAGTGTTTAACGTCCCGTCGACAACGAGGTCATTAGAGACGGAGCGCAAGCTCGGGTTAGGGAAGGATTGGGAAGGAAATCGGCCGTGCCCTTTCAAAGGAACCATCCCGGCATTTGCCTGAAACGATTTAGGGAAATCACGGAAAACCTAAATCAGTATGGCCGGAGACGGGATTGAACCGTCGTCCTCCCGAATGCGAGTCCAGTGTGCTAACCACTGCGCCACCTCGCTCGGTTTTGCAGACGGGCATTCCGTCTACGGGTCGAAACGGATACCATGTGTAAACCAGTAACTGACGGGTATGCCAATGCCATTGCATAAGTGTTATCCTAAAGCAACAGGAGAAACACATTTTTCTTCATAGTACCGTCAAATAAGGATATCACCGAATTATGATTGAGTTCACAGACAATGTTATTTCGTATGTCTTATGAAAGAGAACCAGTGTGGAGAACAAACTTAAAACGCTGCATTTGACAGTTGGGATCTAATGTAAACTATTACCTGTTTGTCTATAGGTTTAATTATTTAACGTGGAAATCGAACACTGTTGTATAGGAGGTGTCATCCCGTCCTTCAGTATACGTATGTGTGATATTACGTCTGATCTTATTACACTATTTTGTGTTTGTGTCGTGTGTCAAGCTTCGATTAATAACTGTAGTGTTTGCCCACACATGGGAGGATAACGTTAAGTGGATTATGTTATCCTTGCGGTTTTTCTTGATATTGTACTATTGTAGCGCAGGTACACCGAAAACGACGTTAGCGGGTCCACGTGTCTTTCTTTTCAAGTGTATCCACATTGTGTCAGTCTGCTGTATTCCATAGTCTCTTCGTTGAGACAATACATTTGCATTTCAATGACGTTTATTCGTATAAAAACGAAGCAATTCCTCAATCGTTTTCTTCATGTGGCAGTATAACTGTTAAGACATTTTGAAGTTTTCCACCTTGACTACGTTTGACAAGCATTTACTTTATTCCATCTCGCACGATTGGTCCATTTCGGTATTAGAGGCCATTTCCAATTTCAGTCGTTTGGCGGGTGAGGCAGCATCTTGCCCATTTTCTTCATGTGGGGTACTGCAGCCGTATATTTGTTAAAAGACACGTCTAACAAATATGTATGCATACATTGTATTACTAGCAACACTATATATCACTGAATGCCAGCCAAATCATACCCAGAATCGCATACTAGCAGCCATCAGATGAAGGTAGGCTCACGTCATATGCTCTAACATCATGTTGGGGGCGAGCAGCCCATGTGTCACACATCATACGTTGACCTGCTCGACGATGCTGATTCAGGAGTTCAACGCTGGTTTATTTCCATTCTGTACAGGCTACAAGTCAAGTAACGTACCATATTTCACTCAACACAGATGCACCTGAGACGTCCACTGTCAGAGACAGTGTTACCTTCAAAGCTTCTTACACTCACACACACACACACACACACACACACACACACACACACACTGCATATGATAGTGGTTACAACGTCGTCCGCCAACAGACAGCGCTGATAGAGTAGAGGTGTAGCTATCAGACCGTCATCTGTGCCTACCCTTTAACAGGGAATGCTCACAGCCAGAAGGCACAGTGTGGTGCAAACGTGTGAAGCCAGCAGGCAACCATGCCAAGGAGACACACTCGTGCTTCCTATAGCCAACAGAGCGAATGTGAAATGTGTCAACTATGGGCTTCCAAGTGGCGATATGGTCCTATTGGAAAATTGCCCCACAAGTTGGACGTGTTGTGTCAGCTGTGCAATGATGTTGGTATTAGTGGTCACGTGAACAGTCTCACACCCGCAGAAGACATTCTGGATGTCCACGCAGCATAGACGTCGTTCTCCAAGGGCAGCAGTGCTAGATCGCACAGCTACTACAGCGCAGATAAGAGGGGTTGTAAGCCTACACGCGTCAACGCACACCTCTAGCCCGTCTTTCACTCACGCCACAACATACACGTGCACGGCTCAACTGGTGTGTCAAAGACTCACTCGGAAGATTGAATGACACGCCTTGATCTTCAGCGATAACAACAGATTCTGCCTACACGCAAGTGATTGTCGTTCGCACGTATGACGGACACCTGGTGAGCGCTGTCTCGTCTAAGACATACTGGCCCCATCCCAGGTCTTATGGTCTACAGTGTGACAAGCTGCAACTCTCGTTCACCTTTCGTATTTCGGGAGGGGACGCTAATCAGCAGAATGTTGTCAGACCCGCTGTTTTTCTGGGTTTGCATCAGGAAGGTGACGGTTTGCTCCAACAGAATAATGCTCACCTACACACTGCCCGTGAAACCCAACGTGCTCTGAAAGACGTGTAGCAACTTCCCTATCCAACAGGATCTCCGAACTTGTTTCCAATTGAGCACTTGTCGGGTACGATGGGATGAGAAGTGACTCGTGCGACTTGTCAACCAACAATTCCTATGGAAGTACGTGAACAGTTCGAACAGGCGTGACATAACGTATCCCAGGAAAGTAGCCGCCACCTGTACGTTTGACTGGATGCCAGAGTCAGTGCATACACTGCCGGCCTTGGAGGCTACACCACATTTTAAAATAGGTTTTGCAGCACGGGACGATATCTGGTACCTCAGAATCACTTCTGCTACTGATCTGTATATGTAATCATTTCATGTACTCCAATGCACTGTTGTAACGATACGTCTTGAGTAAACTGAAAACCTCTAAAAGGGTCATGCCACGAATCATTTTGAGAAATGGATGCGATCTGAAAAAATTAGAGAGACGCAAAGTTTAAAAAGTTTAACAATAAATATATATTTCACTTTTACTACCCAGGGGTAAAATCCATAGTGTCCATCCAGTTTACACTTCCAATATAAAACAGTCACACATTCTCATTATTGAAGAACAAAAATTCCTCCTGACTCATCTCGGAGAAGCATGAGGGCAGAAACACTTTTTCTGCCATCAGTTCCACAAGTATATAAGGTCCGTGTGGTGTTGATACATTTTTAGTTTTAATGACCTGAAAATTCTTGTTTATTGGTTGGACTGAAAGATTTAAGATAGATTTCAAAATGCTGGCTGCACTATCAATAGCGTTAAGCGTCTGTAAAGAACAATTCCTGTTTTGAAATATATATTATGTCGAAGAAAAGACATTTTAACAACAAAGCTGCTGTTAATTTATTGGATGATTAGTTTAGGGCTTTGCCCATTCCCACAAGCCATCTGTTACATAGAACAACATCTGTTATAAGTGCAGGAGTAGAATGTGGATATGAAAGGCATTAGTGATTAAATGATTCACATGATAACTAATTACGAATTTTTATTTAGGGTATGGCTGGCGTGGACAGTTCTACTTGCGTCGTCACGCTTAAATATATCCAATATTTGCGTTGAAAGATATCCTACAGTATTATGTCAATATATGTGAATAGTATGTATTTCTCTTAATCGCGGTACCGTCATTATCAAGAATAATATGATCTCGTGACAACAATATTGTATACACAATGAAGAAATTGGTTTTGTTGGATGACACAATGTGTTACACTGGCTTTTTTGTCGTTGGTGATATCGTAATTTTGACAGAAGTTAATGCAAACAATTTAATAACAAGGATTTACATAATCATTGATAATCTCAATTTACTTCGTTGTTGTATTACTATCACTATGTTCTGTGTGAGACACAGTGTTCCATCACACCACCGTTGTACAATAAATTTTCATTTCCTTTTTAGTACTACTTAAGAGAAATTATATCGTCTCATACGCATTTCATTGAAATCTACGTACGATAGTACTGTTCCGCTGTTAAAATTTTCAATGTGTAGTTTGTAGTCTTGTACTTGTAATTGAGGTAGGATGGAGTACAACTCATGTGTTGAGGTGCTATTGAAGGTTTATATGAATCGTCTTCGGTCGCATATTTGGATGTTAATTCATAATGGGTTGACTTTCATATGTTGATTAAGATGCTACGGAAATTTTCTAAAAATTTTTTCTGTACAATTCTGTTTGATCATTTAGCATTCGTTCTGGATGCTTAGACGTATGGATGTAGATTTGTTTTCTTCTAAATGTACATTAATTAGCCGTTGGAGATATTGTGCAAAATAATGAGATTTCTTTCGATATTTTCAGTGCAGTGCTTATTCTATCTGAACTGCGTGCGGAAAGGTGGAACGTTATTTTCGCTTATGTTTATGTATTCTCTACATCTCGTTTTAAACGTTCTGCCTGTCTGTCCAATGTAGACTTTATTAAATTCACTGAATTCAATTTTCTAAACGCCAGTATGGATATATAGGCGTGTTCTGTCTATTTTATGAATGATGTTGGCTCCTAATATGGTGTTGTTATAGAACCCTATTTCGAGATATGATTTCCTTATCCCATATTTATTCAATCTTATGTGTGTCACCAGTATGAAAGTTCTGCAAGTATATATATGTACTGAAGCGCCAAAGAAACTGGTATAGGCATGCGTATTCATATACAGACATACGTAAACAGGAAAAATACGGTGCAGCGGTCGGCAACGTCTAAATAAGAGAGCAAGTGTCTGGCGCAGTTGTTGGATCGGTTAATGCTGCTACAATGGCACGTTATCAAGATTAAAGTGAGTTTGAGCGTGGCGCTATAGTTGGCGCACGAGTGATTGGACACAGCATCTCCGAAGTAGCGAAGAAGTGGGGATTTTCCCGTTCGACCATTTCACAAGTATACCGTAAATATAAGAAGTCCGGTAAGCATCAAATCTCCGACATCGCTGCGGCCGGAAAAGGATCCTGCAAGAACGGGACCAACGACGACTGAAGAGATTAGTTCAGCGTGACTGAAGTGCAAACCTTCCGCAAATTGCTGCAGATTTCAATGCTGGGCCATCAACGAGTGTCAGCGTGCGAACCATCATCTATAAAGGCTTTCGGAGCCGAATTCCCACTCGTGTATCCTTGATGACTGCACGACACAAAGCTATATGCCTCGCCTGGGGCCATCATCACCGACATTGGTCTGTTGATGACTGAAAACATGTTACCTGGTCAGACGATCATCGTTTCAAATTATATCTAGCGGATGGACGTGTACGGGAATGGAGACAACCTCATGAATCGATGGACCCTGCATGTTAGCAGGGGACTATTCAAGCTGGTGGAGGTTCTGTGATGATGTGAGGCGTGTGCAGTTGGAGTGATATGGGACAACTGATACGTCTAGATACGACTCTGACACGTGACATGTATGTAAGCATCCTGTCTGATCACATGAATCCATTCATGTCCATTATGCATTCCGACGGACGTGGACAATTCACGCAGGACAATGCGACGCCTCAGACTTCCAGAATTTTTACAGAGTGGCTCCAGGAACACTCTTCTGAGCTTAGACACTCCACTGGCCACCAAACTGCCCAGACATGAACATTATTGACCGTATCTGTGATGCCTTGCAACGTGCTGTTCAGAAGCGATCTCCATCCCCTAGTACTCTTATGGATTTATGGACAGCCCTGCAGGATTCATGGTGTCAATTTCCTCCAGCACTACTTCAGACATTAGTGTAGTCCGTGCCACGTCCTTTTGCGCCACTTCTGCGTACTCGTGGGAGCCCTACACAATATTGGGTAGGTGTATTAGTTTCTTTGGCTCTTCAGCGTATATGTGTATATATTGCTTCTGTCTTTGTCAGCGTGATTTGAAATTTAATGCTTTTTTGTTTTCTATTGAATTTATTTTTATTTAGTTTGTTTTCTAGCTGTGGGTTATAGCCGCTACTGATTGCTGCTGTTCTGAGTGTGTTCAGTTTTGATTTAAAATTTTAATTGTTGAGAGGATATTCGGTGATTCGATCTGTTGCTGACCTAAAGTACACCTCTTTATGGCTCCAAGGGTGGCAAGAGCTATTATTATCAATGACGATACGTGTAGTCGTGGCTTTGCGCAAGATACTGAAAATATATACTGCGTTCATGACAGCTAAATCGAAGATGTTAACGTTGTAGTTACGTTCGTGCATATTGTGAGGGAGATGTTTTCGTGCATACTGTTGAACTGTTGGTGAAAATCGCTAATTTCCTCTACTGATCCGTTAAATATAATGATTTTGTCATCTACGTATCTAAAATAATATATTACTTTTCTTTTCCAGCAGTCTTATTCTTCAAAGCATTTATTTTCTACGTGACCGAGAAATACATTCCTTCGTCTGCCAAACAAGTAACTACTCATCGCAAGACTATCTTTCTATGAAAATATTTGGCCGATGAAGCTAAAACAGTTGTGTGATAATATTATGGTTAGTAGTTACAATAATTCGCAAATTTCTGCTTGAGATATTTTTCTATATTTCAAGAGGTTTTCTTTTGTGATGTCAATAGTCTCATCAATGGGTACTGCTCCAAGCTAATAGCACAACCAGAAGTACATGAAACAAAAGTTTCAGTTATACAAATTGTAAACTGTATAAACAGACCTGCATACTTAATTGAGAAAAAGCAGAACAAAATGTCTTGCGACAGTTACATATATAACAGACTGTAAACTAAAAAACCTGTACTCCGTCCAAACAGGTCTCGGGAGACCCTGACGGTACTGACCGGACAGACCGCCGTGTCATCCGCAGCCAACAGGCGTCACTGGATGCTGATATCTGATACCGCTCTCCCGGCCTTTGTCAGTTTTCGTGACCGAAGCAACTACTTCCCAGTCAAGCAGTTACTGAATTTGCCTTATAAGGGCTGAGTGCACCCCACTTGCCAACAGCGCTGGGCAGACCGGATAGTCAGCCATTCAAGTGTTAGCCAAGCCTGACAGCGCTTAACTTCGGTCATCTGACGGTCCCCTTTCTTCCCACTGCGGTAAGGTCAGACTATACACAGCGAAAATTTCGTTAACACCCACGTTAAATTATCCAGCGTGACAGACAGTGTAATCTAATAAGAACAAATTCTCCATTGTGTATACAATAGTCTCACGTGGATCGCATTATGCTGATAACGAAGGCACCCAAATTAAGAAAAATATGTATTATGCACACACATGAACATAATACTGCAACGTGAAATATCTGTGACATGTTTTAACGCAGATATGTGCGATGACATATATAGAACTGTTCAACAATGTTTTGCCCGTAAGGGGCGGCATTATGAGGGCTGCAGCTGTTGATCAATACAAATAAATCAGTTTCTGCGTTAGTCACTTGTTTATTTTGCCACTACGCGTTTCGATATTTCACACCATTATAGTCAGGTGGAGAATTATTTATTTACATGGCTGGTGTTGGTGAAGAGTACAGACGCCTTTTCACAGTCGCAGACCAAGGCCAGTGTCGTTATTTTGCGTCTGCCCTTGGTCTGCGACTGTGGAAAGACGACTGTACACTAATATCAGTCATATAAATAAACAATTCTCCACCTGAAGATAGTGAGAACCATCAAAACGCGTTGTGGCAAAATAAAAAAATGAACGCCGCAGAAACTGCTTTATTTGTAACAACTGTCCATACCAAATATATCCTAAATATAAATACGTAGCTATTTACCATGTGAACCATAGGTCACTGATGCCTTTTTTATCCAAATTCTACATCTCTACTCATAAAAAATGTTGTTCTCTGTAATATGTGACTTACGGAAATGGGCGAAGACTGAAACTAGTCAGCCAATAAGTCAACAGTGGCTTTGGAGTCAAAATGTCATTGCTTCAATATTTGAGAGTTGCAAGATGTAACCTACTGAAACCGTTTATATTTTCGCATTGTAAATTTAGTGTTCATAACTATACTCGAAACAATTGCGTATACTCACATTTGGTCGTAGCAGATGAAAGTCCTCTGCAGCAGGTGCCTGTGGGATCCAATAGATGACAGAGTCGAGACATCCCTCCACTATACAGTAAAATTAACCGAATTTTACTCCTTAAAATAATGATGATGCAACTCGCTGTGCATGTGAGCGGAAGTCAGAGAGACAAGAATTCATCATAAGCATATAATATTTCGCCTACAGACCTGAGGCAGTTAGAATAGTAAAAAAGCAACTGGCTTTGTGTGAGATCTGAAGTGATTTCAGATTTCAGATCATTAGCTACGGTAACAGGGCAGTTACGCCTCATCCGACCAAAACTGATCATGGCATTGAGTTTCAATCTCTAATAGCTGAATCAAATATTTGAAATGTTTTGAGGTTTCACTAGCCATACAATTTTTTCTAGCTACCACCTCAGCTCTTTGTAATTCCCTCTACCCTAATGTCTCAATCGTAATTGTGCATTTTTGCTCTCTGATATAGACTCTTATTTTCCTACTAATTTCGTTCGATCATTCAACGATGCTTCCTCAGCTATAGGCACAATTTAGGTAGCCTCAACCAGGTTCTGAGCAAGTAGAGTGCAGCAGAGTCGTAAGAACAATCTTAAGGCTAGGGTAGTAGAAAAGTAGAAAGAAAAGTCCTCTTGCTAGGCAGCAGTCATTGTAGGGGTGTAGGCTAAGTGCTATAGGAAAAGCTAGGTGTGGAACACTAGGACCCATCCAGCATGAAACTTAGTGCCAAGTTTAGCTAGGTAACAGAGAAGATAGTGGCTTTGTGGAAAGATTTTCAGGAAGAAAATCGGATATTTATAGTAGGAGAGCAGGAAATAGCCTGGTTATCAAGATAGAATATTGTATTAAAGGTGATCTGCACGTAATAGGAGCAGAACAGCACCCACTCGTGTAGGGTTTGTGGAGATTTTAGAGCACCGTTAGCAGCCCTAGGGTAACACAGCTGTCAGTCGTATAAACAAAGAACTGATCAGATTGATTTTGTCTGAAACGAAGTCTCATATCTGTGCTGTACTTATTGCCGCAGTAGGGCAATGAGAATACACAAATAATGGACTGCACCTGAATAGGAGTGGGAAGCTCAGATGAGCAGATCATCTTGAAGGAAATGAAAGGGGGGCCACCAGCACTCAAGGCATAATCCCTGTGGTTACAGGAGTCTGAGGAGCACATTTTTTAAGTTCGAGTCAGGTTTTAGGCACACAGTCTTGAAATAAATTAGAACAGAACACAACATAATATATGTCACAGATTACAGAAAAGTAAAATTAATTTGTTTCGTCAGAACATTATCGGACTGGAAAACAAGATAGATGTGCTTCTTGTTGGTCTAGACCGTGTGAAAATTTTTGAGCTGATAGATGTTCTGTGCCTCTCTGAACACCATGTAACCACAGGGATGGAGAACTGAAATATAGGGGATTATAGACTGGCATCATTTTCGTTTAGTGTTAATGTGGAAGAGGGAGGAATAGCCATAAATGCAAAAGTTGGATAATAAGTAAAAAATATTCATACAAACAACTTTTGTGTAGATCAAAACCTAGAAGCATTTGTTTGTGAGCTTTTACTGTAGAATACTTCTCTTGTAAGTGCAGCAGTCTACAGATACCCTCTAGGAACTTTATGCTTTTTATAAGAAATCTAGATGCGTTATTGAGTTACCTGTCAGACAAGAAGAAACAGTTAGTAATTTTTGGGGACTTCAAAGTAGATTTCTCAAAAGATACGGACAGGAAAAATGAAATGGAATCATTATTTGGGTGTTTCAATCTGACTTCAATAGTTAATTTTCTAACTCATGTGCAGCAACACAACAGTATCCTGAAAAACTACATTTTTACAGACAGTGAAACAATTAATGTGTACCCAATCGTTATGGACTATCTGATCATAATGCACATATAATGGAAATAAACAATAAAGCATCCTACAGCCCTGGAGCAGGTTCATACACAGCCGTGAAGCTTGTTAATGGTAACAGGGTAAGTGATATGTGTTGATGTATACAGTAGTGGAAGTCAGAATAAAGGCACGGTTCCACGAAAGTAATAGTGCAATGTCAGAAGTATTTGAAGCACCTGTATAGAAATTGTTATGAAAATTTAGATACATATAAGACATAAACAGTCATGACGGAATTACATAGTTTCTTTCAAAACATTAGTAACTAAATAAGGCGTTTGCATTTCCAGGATGGAAATCTGTATAAAGGCATTCACTGTCCTGTTGTGTTATTGCATTGTTAGTACTTTGTCCAACCTTATTTCTTTTTAATTAACTCAAAAATTCTCTTCGGCATTGATTTTTTTCAGGGTTTGTAGGTCTTGCAGTGAAACTGTCGCCCACTTTTCTCGCATCACTCTTTTCGGCTCACATACGACCTCAAATTGCCTTCCACTGGGATAAACACGCCTAAAAAGTATTCCCCAAACGTTTCCCATCGGATTCATATCCGGGCTAGGTGCAGGCCAAGGCACGACATCGATATCTTTATCTTCAAACTACTTTTTGGTTGTCGCAGAAACATGCACAGATTAATTATCTTTTGAATCAATGGACTTTCGTCCCCTAGGTTCTCGTTCATTTTAAACAGTTCCGTCTCTAGCATCTCAGTGTAAATGTTAGAGTTCATTTTAGCGTTCGGTCAAGCAATGTGTGACTTAAATTAAGAGCATAAGTCTGTCCATATCATAATGCTTCCACTATCAAAATTTATGCTCATTCTTACCTGCTGCTCTGTTCTTAGATCATGCCAATGATATTGAAACCCTCCTGACCCATCTAACTTACACTTCTCAGACTTCTTCTCATCACTGAAGATCACTTTATCCGACTATGAAGCCAATGACATATGTTTTTCAGCGAACTCAATCCAGCCTATTTATGTTTGGGTGTTAGAGCGGGTTTTTGCAGCTGTTTCTTGAACACAAGACGTTTATCATGCGACAAAACTTGTCGTACACGTCTGGCGTTACTGGCAACTGTAAATAAGCAACAATATGAGATGAATAACGGTTTGTGACACTTGCTTTGCGTAGAAATGACCCTTTATATGCCTCAGATAATTTTCTACTTTGATCACATTTTCCGTTCTGTCCATACAGTGGGCCTAATCTAACTCATTTATCAATCAATGTACCTAAACAGTTCAACTTCTTGGCGATTTGACGGTTAGAGTGTACCATTTCCTTCTAGATAGCGATTTTTGATTTTTCATCACATGATGTTTTTCGCGTGGCATTGTCACAACTGTGGTTTATTTACACAACAAGCACTGTCACTAATGATATCTCTTCCGTCTCTGCAGTAACGACACGCACGCCCCTACTAACTGCCTTTATAGCGAATTCCAGTCTCTACCACCTGAATCGTTGATGTCTTGTTGTACACCGCGCTACTGACACTAAATGCGGTAACATTTGACTCCATTTTTCATATACTGGAATTCATAATATTGCATATACATAGCGAACAATTATTCCAGCGAAAAATGTTCTGATTTCTACCACTGTATATAGAAAGTGTTACTAGCGTCAAATTCAATATTTTCCGTGGTAAAATTGTCAATACTTGAAAGTAGATTTCCTAAAAAGTTATCCAGAAAGTCTGATAAGAAACAACTAAGCCATGGATAACTAAAAGGATTACAGTCTCATGTAAGGTGAAGAGGGAAACGTATATAACGGCCAAAATAAGTCAAGATCTGACGTTACTTGCATAGCACAAAAATTACTGATATATTTTAAGGCAAGTCATTACAAGTCTAGAAGTTTGAACCTCCTGACAGAAACAAATAAGGTAAATAATAAAATTAAAACTGTATGGGATACTGTCAAGTGGAAGACAGGACAGCCAGTCACTGTACAAGTTATCATAACAGTCAAACTACATGACAGTTTTCTGACTGATAATTCACAAGTTGCAAGTAGTTCAACAGTCACATTTAAATATAGCAGCAAAATAGGATGAAATGGTCTAGTGAAAAAAGAAAGAGAATATATTAAAAATGTCATTCCACAAAACTTTAAGCCATTAGGAGTTGGACAAACATCTTTCAGCGAAATTAACAGAATTATAAAAACTCTAAAAAAAGCTCATATTGTGTTGACAGAATTCCAAACAGAATTGTGAAAAGTTGTTCTAAATCAATACATAATGTTATTAGTGATATACGCGATACGTTACTGGCAGAGGGCATGTTTCCAGAGAGATTAAAATATAGAGTTGTTAAACATCTTTATTAGAAAGGTGACAAGAAAGAATTCAATGATTAACACCCAATTTCCTTCGAGACATTTTTTCCCAAAATATTTGAAAAAGTTATGTAATCAAGAGACGTCCACATTTCAGTGGGAACAGTTTACTTAGCTCATCACAGTTTGAATTTCAGAGGGGTTGCTCGACTGAGAATGTTATTTATACATTCACCCATCAAGTATTATAAGTTTTAAATAATAAAATATCGCCAGCCTGCTTTTTGTGATCTTTTGAAGGCTTGAAGGCTTTTGGTTGTGTAGATCATGCATCTTACACTCTCACGTAAACATAAGTTTTATGGAAATGACGTCTTTGCACGCAACTGCTTAGAATCCTACTGATGAAACAGAATGCAGAAAGTTGCGCTGAATAATTCAAACAATGTTGGAAAGGTAGAAGATTTTAGTGGCTGGGAAGAAATGGTAAGGACTGCCCCACATATTTCAATCTTGGATCCACTGCTAGTTTTTATGTATGTGAATGGCCTCCCACTTAACATTCAAAAAGCACTCTTTTTACTAGTGCTATAACAAATCATATAAGAGAGAAACCAACAGAAGAAATTTTTAATAACTTTTCAAAGAATTACTATGCGTCGCTGGTGAGTCTTGTGGGTTGTATAGCCTTGGTCCAAGAAACTTTTCGGTTCTCTGAAAATGAATTTTCCATAAATTTTGAAGAAACACACTATATTTAATTCTGTACTACTAACGGAGCCAGACCAACGTTGGATGTAGCACATTAGCAGGAGTCAATAAATAGGGTAGAACGCTATAAATTTTTGACTGTACATGTTGATGAAAACTTGAACTGGAAAAAGCATATCCCTAAACTTCTCAGAAAATTAAGTTCAGCTACATTTCCTCTTCTTATAAATGAAGTCTTGGAAACAAATGAATCAACCTCCTGGCATATTTTGCATATATACACTCAGTAATGTATTACGGGATAACAAAGTATTGACTGCACAAAAGCGAGAAGTACGAATAACACTTGGTGTAGGTATCTCTTCAAGGAGTTAGGCATTTTAACAGCAACATCACAATACACATATTCACTGATGAGATTCTTCATAAATAATCCAACACAATTTGAGAAACTGTTAGTGGCCCAGAAAGGAATTACAATATACAGAAAAAAAAGAAGTATTTTAGACCATTTGCCCAGTAACATTACTTTTTAATTTTTATCAACTTTCCATTCCTTCTTGTAGCATATTCAGAAGTAAAGCTTATTATCTGTCAATAACCGCGGCAGCCTATGCTTGCAAATCTATCAGCCTTGTTTGGTACTAGTCCTATAAAAGTACGAGCATGACCCGCAACCGAGTAATCTTCTCGTAGGCCTAAGGCGCAACACTCTCATTGCATCGACTGCGGTGTAGTTTCAGGATATAAGTAATGTAACCATGATTTATTTTAAGTGTTAAATTGCAAAAAGGTTAACAACACATGGCTTGTCCCAGATTCTGGACCGAGCAAGGTGGCTCAATGGTTAAGGCACTGGACTCGCTTTGGGAACGTATGAAACACGAAAACGCAGATCTGGCTCATATTTCAAGCAAAATGTTATTCAAAGTGTAAATTTTTTGAACCTCATGTTAGCCTTGTTTCGTATTCTGTTCAGTACCATTTATGATTTAAAACAAGAATAATCTGCAACGGAGTACGCCTGCAGTGCGGCATCTTAAATCACACTGCAGCCTTACTCAGCCGCTGCTGGAGGTATTCCATATTTTTCGTGTTGTGCTCTTAGCATCAATAAATTTAAGTGAGAGAACGTATCGACGCATGAAAATTTCGATGTGCAGTCTTTGGTTTCACTTACACAGGCACTGCAGGACCAAAACTGAAAATGTCTTCGAAAACCCCAGAGAAACATTACCTTTTGACGATTAGGAGAGACAACTGGTGTAATAAAATCAACGAGATGAATGCGCTCATTTGGTTACAGAAGAATATAGTGTTAGTTAACTTAGGGTTCTTCTTTTCAAAATTTAGTCAGGAATGTTCGTAGACTACTGGGGAACTGTTCCACCATTAGAGTTTCGCATATCGTGTCACTTAACAATATTCTGATACTCCGTATAAAGAGAAATACCATTGAACGCGTTTCCTATTCCAAACGCATAACGTGACGTTGATGTAAATGTGAGTGAAATCACTAATTATCCTTTTGAGAATGAAGGTAAAATTTTTTTTTAAAGGCCGACTACAGAAACTTTGGGCTGAGTGTATTTCACAGTGGCTTCCTTGGTCTGTATCTGCAAGACGATAATTTTGCCAGAATACTTACATGCAACTGAAATTTTAGGATAGACTAAGGAAAAGACGTGATCATGAAAATGGGAAGAAAGACTTTGAGCAAAATGTCAACAAACAGAACAATATTAGAAATATTTAAATTAAGAAATGCAGTAACGAAACTTAAATTAAGAATAATACAGCAGTACACAATTAGTAGTGAACGTTACAGATGAAATTAGGAAATAAAGACTTGTGATCTATGACAACATCCAAAGAATGAATCCAAGCAGAGAGACAAAAAAATTAAAATTTTTTAAAATGTTAAAATTGGGACTTAACTGATTAAGAATAGTTTATGAGTATGCAAAAGAAATTGACATCAATATGTAAGAAAGCGAAGAGAATAGAAAAAATAAAACAAATTCACGAACTAGCAAGATTTCCAAGACAAAATAATTTAAGAAAGGCAGAGTATAAAACTGACGGTAGAGGAGAGGAAATAAAAAACTGAACAGTTGTGGTGTTTGAGAAAGCGGAAAGTTTTAATACCAGGTAAAAAGAAAGATTATGTTGACTGCACGTCAATATGACCGAAAACGTTGAGGACATCTGTATAAAACTATTCAATGTTACCAAATAATTCCATGTATCAGTGTTTTTCTGTGAGATATTATCAACTATGAGAGTTAGAGGATATAACCGTGCACGTGGCCACTGAAATCTGTTGCATCTTCCCCGCACCGTCACCACCAGGTAAATAGGTACGCTGTCTGCAGCGAGATGCGTACGGAATAAAAGGATAGAGGGCCCTTTGGCCGAGCCGGGGCGACGTTAACACTACAGTAAAAGATCGGAGGACAGTGTAATTGACAGTGAGGTAAGGAGCCCAGTATTTCGCGAGGGACATGAATAAGCGAGGAAGGTGCGGTACATCTGTCATCGGGTTTATTGGAGGCGGTGCGTCCCCGGGGGCAGCGTCGGCGTCGGCGGCGGCGGCGGGGGTGGACGCGGAGGCGGAGGCGGCGGCGTATTTATGAGGCGGCGGGGCGCGGCTCGGCCGGATCTGTTTTGTGGCCCCTGGGGGCGCACCTGGCTTTTCCTCCTGACGTCGCCCGCTTCCCAATAATACAATATGAAGGTGAGATTTTACGGTCGGACCGAGGGATCACTAATAGAAGGCGTGCGGCACAGGGGTTCGGCAAACAGACATTGGCTGCGGCCGGCTTACGCGGATAGCCGCCCGCCAAACATGTTGTGCGGCTCACCTGTAATTGCGTCCGCCTGGCTTCCGTCCCCGCTTTGATTTCCGACAGGATACAGTACCTTCCCTTTCCTCCGTTTGCATAGCGCCGCGTTCGGCTACAGCTTTTGTACTACGAGCGTCATTCCGAAACTGAAGCCTCGTATTTTACTGCGTTGAACTTTGAGTGTCCGTGGCAGATTATGTTGGCTTAGTATTAATTTTTGAAACTTACCGTTCGGTTTCATCGTCCTATGACAGATATCAGGAGCAGCGGAGCGTTCCAAAATGGCGTCTGACATCGAGGTATGTATAAAAAAGAGATGTACTGATTTAATTGGGCCAGCTGAAATCCATCAACGCTTACTAAAGGTATATGGAGTGTTTATTAGTGGCGAAAACGACGTACATTGAGGTGACAAAAGCCTTGGAATAACGATATGCACATGTACAGTTGACGGTAGTATCCAGTACAGAATATATAAAAGATGCAATTTTGTCATATGATGACATGGTTGCAGACCGTGGCTGTTATTTGAAGACAAATGTTGATGGTGTTGGGGCAGCGACCAGCCAGAAATTTACTTTCAGTTCCTTTATTCAAAGCGTACCGTTACCGGTTTCGAATCGTTATGATTCATTTTCAGGCGGTTTACACTCTTTCCTTATAACATGTGGTGCGTTTTTTACAGATTAATTGTCCTAAAACATAAATAATACACAATTATAAGCACGCCACACACAGGTGGTTGCGTTACAGATTTTCGTTGGATGTAACTTAAGTGAAATGTCGGTTTAGAGTGTTTGTTTTCATAACATTCGTCCAGCAAAAAAATGGTTCAAATGGCTCTGAGCACTATGGGACTTAACATCTGTGGTCATCAGTCCCCTAGAACTTAGAACTACTTAAACCTAACTAACCTAAGGACATCACACACATCCATTCCCGAGGCATGATTCGAACCTGCGACCGTAGCGGTCACGCGGTTCCAGACTGAAGCGCCTAGAACTGCACGGCCACAGCGGCCGGCTTCGTCCAGCAGTTGTGAATCCATTCCCACTGCAGTCTGACTGTTGCACATAAACTTTTCTCACTGAACACTGCAGATTTGCCACTGAAAAGAGTTCTACTACGCACCACATGTTTTGATACTTGCAAAGAGCTTACAAACATATGAGTATCAAAGATGATATGATATATCGTAACGTTAGAAGATGTCCTATGTTTGCAGAAGGATCATATATTCACTTATGCAACTGAAATGCTTTTTACACTAGTACAGAGACACTGACATTCTTTCATTAATTATAAAGTTGTTCCTCTTTTTTCCGCATAGGCTGAACGGTTCTTTGTACAGGTGATTCACGTGAAAAGATTTTCGACGAGATTATGGCCGCACGGCGGAAACTGGCCAACTTTGATCCTAGGCTACTGGAAAACCGTGACCTGGTCAACTGAGTCGCGATTTCAGTTGGTAAAAGCTGATAGTAGGGTTCGAATGTGGGGCAGACTTCACAAAGCCATGGACCCAAGTTGTCAACAATTCACTGTCCAAGCTGATGGCAGCTCCATAATGGTGTAGGCTGTGTTTAAGTGGAATGGAGTGGGTTCTCTGATCCAACTGAAGCGATCATTGACTGGAAATGGTTGTTTACGGCTACTTAGAGAGACCAACCATTCATGGAGTTCATGTTCCCAAACAACGATGTCATGTCACCGGACCACATTTGTACACGACTGGTTTAAAGAACGTTCTGGACAGTTCGAGCGAATGATTTGGCAGAGGGCTTTCAACTTCTAATACAGTCTCAGATCTCCTTTTGCCCGGCATAGTGCAGCAACTCGACGTGGCATACCAGTCCCTGGAAGTCCCTTGTAGAAATACTGAGCCATGTTGTCTCTGCAGCTGTCCATAATTGCGAAAGTGTTGCCGGTGCAGGATTTTGTGCACGAGCTGACCTCTAGATTACGGTCCATAAGCGTTGGATGGGAATCATGTTCGGCAATCTGATTGGCCAAACTATTCGCACGAATTAACCAGAATATTCTTCAAACCAGTCGCGAACAATTGTGGCCAGGTGACATGGCCCATTATCACCCATAAAAATTGTTTCATCGTTGAGAAATATGACGTTAGTGAATGGCTGAAAATGCTCTTCAAGTAGCTGAACATGCAGACGACCCAATCCATTCCGTGGAAACACAGCCCACACCATTATCGAGCCGCCACCAGTTAACACAGTGCCTTGTTGACAACTAGGGTCCATGGCTTCGTACGGTCTGCGCCACACTCGAATCCTACCATCAGCTGACGTGGCTGCAAAATCAGTCATTGGCTCTGTACCAACAGCTCCTCTCTGTTTATATCTAAGTTCCATTCAGTCGAATGACAGCCTCATGTCCCAGACAAGCCTAGGTAAGTCGTCAAAAAATGGAATCGGCCCGTGGAGAAGCCTGCCTCTCAAGTATCTATCTGCAGAGCGCTTCTGACGAGGAAGACAGTGTGCTCTGCGGTTTTCGGCGTCTCATAATTTTGATTGGCTGAATAATGGTTCTTGTGAGTGCCGACTAGTGAGAAGTTATCTTACAAGACGCCATTCTACCTCCCTTACTCGCATTTCGGGTGATTAGCCAGTTAAAAACTTGTTAGACTTGGCGCTCCACAAATGTGTCCGACTTTCTTCCTCTCCGGGCAATACAGTAAAACCTCTGTAAGCACACTCACACTCATTACTCCCACTTGTAAATTATTTACATTAACCAGTGGTAACAGTTTTTTACTGGACTGTTCTAACACATCCACCGTACGGTCCTTACTTTCATATCTTTGATACTATTAAAGCTGTATGACGTGGCCAACATTTTCCAGACACAGATGCTGTCGCCAGAGATGTAAGACACTGGCTAGCTTCAGCCGGTTCAGGTTTGTGGGAATACAGAATTCAGGCTTTAGCTAATTGTTGGCAAAAGTGCATAACGAATGGAGCTGACTACGAGGAAAAACAACAATCTGTAGATGATATTTTGCTCCGGTTAGCTGTGTTATTGTGATTTCTGGATCTGTTGCAATTTCCATGCAAATTAAATGGCGGGGCATTAGATTCTGATCGTCCTAGTGTGCCATTGCCTATAAATTTGAATGTGAAGTAATCCATCCCTTTTTTAAATAGCGAAACTGAAAATAATATACACTTATCTCAACAATAATACACTCCTGGAAATTGAAATAAGAACACCGTGAATTCATTGTCCCAGGAAGGGGAAACTTTATTGACACATTCCTGGGGTCAGATACATCACATGATCACACTGACAGAACCACAGGCACATAGACACAGGCAACAGAGCATGCACAATGTCGGCACTAGTACAGTGTATATCCACATTTCGCAGCAATGCAGGCTGCTACTCTCCCATGGAGACGATCGTAGAGATGCTGGATGTAGTCCTGTGGAACGGCTTGCCATGCCATTTCCACCTGGCGCCTCAGTTGGACCAGCGTTCGTGCTGGACGTGCAGACCGCGTGAGACGACGCTTCATCCAGTCCCAAACATGCTCAATGGGGGACAGATCCGGAGATCTTGCTGGCCAGGGTAGTTGACTTACACCTTCTAGAGCACGTTGGGTGGCACGGGATACATGCGGACGTGCATTGTCCTGTTGGAACAGCAAGTTCCCTTGCCGGTCTAGGAATGGTAGAACGATGGGTTCGATGACGGTTTGGATGTACCGTGCACTATTCAGTATCCCCTCGACGATCACCAGTGGTGTACGGCCAGTGTAGGAGATCGCTCCCCACACCATGATGCCGGGTGTTGGCCCTGTGTGCCTCGGTCGTATGCAGTCCTGATTGTGGCGCTCACCTGCACGGCGCCGAACACGCATACGACCATCATTGGCACCAAGGCAGAAGCGACTCTCATCGCTGAAGACGACACGTCTCCATTCGTCCCTCCATTCACGCCTGTCGCGACACCACTGGAGGCGGGCTGCACGATGTTGGGGCGTGAGCGGAAGACGGCCTAACGGTGTGCGGGACCGTAGCCCAGCTTCATGGAGACGGTTGCGAATGGTCCTCGCCGATACCCCAGAAGCAACAGTGTCCCTAATTTGCTGGGAAGTGGCGGTGCGGTCCCCTACGGCACTGCGTAGGATCCTACGGTCTTGGCGTGCATCCGTGCGTCGCTGCGGTCCGGTCCCAGGTCGACGGGCACGTGCACCTTCCGCCGACCACTGGCGACAACATCGATGTACTGTGGAGACCTCACGCCCCACGTGTTGAGCAATTCGGCGGTACGTCCACCCGGCCTCCCGCATGCCCACTATACGCCCTCGCTCAAAGTCCGTCAACTGCACATACGGTTCACGTCCACGCTGTCGCGGCATGCTACCAGTGTTAAAGACTGCGATGGAGCTCCGTATGCCACGGCAAACTGGCTGACACTGACGCCGGCGGTGCACAAATGCTGCGCAGCTAGCGCCATTCGACGGCCAACACCGCGGTTCCTGGTGTGTCCGCTGTGCCGTGCGTGTGATCATTGCTTGTACAGCCCTCTCGCAATGTCCGTAGCAAGTATGGTGGGTCTGACACACCGGTGTCAATGTGTTCTTTTTTCCATTTTCAGGAGTGTATTATCACTGGAAAGTTTGTTAGGTGCACAAACAAGTCGTTGGCAGACATGGCTATATAGTAATATGCCAAGGAGAAAATGTCTGAATTGCAGTATGAAATGTTCTTATTTTCCGACTTCGATTTTTTTACATCACAATACTTTGTCCACCGTTTTTCAGTGAATAAATTCCACCCCCTACAATTCTATTCTGACCCACTACATAAGCGTCTTTGTATCGGGTGCCTTCTCATTATTACAATACAAGCCTATTATCAGTTCTTTTTCTATCCTGCACAAAAGAGCTGCAGCCTTCTCAAAATGGTTCAAGAACACTGAGAAATTTGACATTTGAAATTCCTCTGCGTTCACCAAATACGGCACCAACATTGCATAAAGAGTTCTCACAGTTAGTTTTTTTTATGTAAAATGCACCTTCCGTATTTTTGGTGGCCTTATCCCGTGGCTTCATGGGTCGGCGTGTTAATCTGAATTTGGCAGTGTTAGGAGCAAAGGGTGGCCTGATGCCCATCCTGTCGGCTGTGTTTTGTACAATTCAATTTGGTTTACAGAATCTGCAAGAAGCGTTTGTACTGATTAGTACCTCATCGAACAAACGCAAGTTGCAACTAAAGATTATTATTAATTGAAAACATACGGAATGAAATGATTATTGTTTAACTCACGCAAATAGCTATGATCTCTCGAATATTATCTTTGCCATTGAATTTAATAGTCATATCGCAAACCACCGACACGAGGAAAATAATGTAATATCAGGAAGAAAGAAACACGAAAGGTGTTCGGTAAGTAAGACTACAGATCTTTTCATGAAAGGAGGTTGGTTTTATTCAGGATTCCAATACATCAAATTATTCCCGACACTTCCGGCTACAGCGGCCGTGGTGATCTCGCGGTTCTAGGTGCGCAGTCCGGATCCGTGCGACTGCTACGGTCGCAGGTTCGAATCCTGCCTCGGGCATGGATGTGTGTGATGTCCTTAGGTTAATTAGGTTTAAGTAGTTCTAAGTTCTAGGGGACTAATGACCACAGCAGTTGAGTCCCATAGTGCTCAGAACCATTTGAACCATTTGAACTTCCGGCTACAGAACCATATTTTTCAACAAAATCTCCATTCAATGCGACGGCCTTACGCCACGTTACAGGGAGGACCTGTATTCCTGCATGGTACTACTCTATTGGTCGACGTTGGAACCGACGTCTTGCTGCCTCAAAAAGCTCCTCATTATCCACGTACTGCTTCCTATGGAGTACATCTTTCATTGGGCCAAACAGAAGTAGGAAGGTGGAAGATCCGGGCTGTAGGGTGGATGAGGAACAACAGGCCAATGAAGTTTTGTAAGCTGCTGTTGGGTGCACAGTCTTGTATGAGGACTTGCGTTGTCATGGAGAAATTCGTTTGCATTTTTGTGGCGACGAACAAGCTGAAGTCGTTCCTTCAATTTCCTGAGGGTAGCACAAAGAGGGTAGCACAATATATTTCAGAGTTGATCGTTGCACCACGAAGGAGGACATCAAACAGAATAACCCCATCACAGAGACAGAAGGTTGTCGACATGACTTTACCAGCTGAGAGTATTGCTTTAAACTTTTTCTCCGGAGGAGAGGAGGTGAGGTGGACTCAAAGAAACAAAACTCAAAACAGGTTATGTTAAATGTTCTTTCAGAATAAACAGAAAACTTTCCATTTACGCAAAGCTAATATCATTTAATTATTCACAATAGGCACTATTACTCAAATTCAGCTTCAGTACATAATAAACAGTAAAATCCGGATCCCTTATTAGTGCGTGTAACAATATCCATTTCCATTTAAGCACAATAATATCTACTCCTCTTACCACTACTCAATGGTAGACCCTCCGGGTATAAATTTCAATAGCCAAAATATATTTTTCTCCTTTCTTCGTTACCTTTACCAAAACGATGCACAAATTCCTAGCTCCTCATTATCTAAACTTCCAAGCCAACGTGCGCAACAATGTGGGTGGTTACTGTTGCTAATGTGAGCAACTTTTCATTTCAATATGCGAAACTTCACTTGGAATTGTGTAAGTATAATTATGCAGTACTCCACGAGGCACAAAAGATGGGACATAAGAGAAATTCAAGTCAGCAGAATAACCGAAAAAATGCTCCTTCTTTTGAAAAAAGAGGTGGATGCAGTATATAGCACTACCGTCCATCAACTTTACAATTGAAGAGAAGACACTTGCATATCTGCACTGAAGTAGCGGAAGAAACCTAAGGCATCCTGGAAATAAATCATTTCCACGGCACTACGTTACCAAACTCTGATAGGTTTTATTATTTGTCAATGAGTGTAAAAATAATAAGAATAATTATAGCTTTTGGAAAGGAAAAGACGGAATTCATAAAACTGCTAAAATTGCATATTTGCCATGCATTTACCCACATTACAGTGGTAGTCACAGTGGCAAAATTATATTGTTTGTTGGCTCTTTAAAATGAGTTCAGTACCGTTATGTTTCTCAGCCCGATCTCTTTTCTAGATTGAAAAGAGGCTGTCATAGATGCATTGTTGCTCCGACCTACTCTCTATTTAAAGTGACTCTAATATATTAAACGAAACGTTTTCATCGAAACATATATTTTCTTGGCTTTTTCTATTCTTTGGAAACAAGAAAACTTCAGTTTCAAGGTAATGGACATAATTCAGTCATTTTGATTTTTTTTTCCCACAGTCCTTACCCTTTGTTTCACTGACCACTCTTACCTTATGTTGCAAACCTATTTGCCTTAACACTAGAAATTCCAGCTCACACCACTCCTTTTCCCCCGACATTATCTCAGAAGAGACAAACCCTGTTGCCTTGTGCCATATAATTTATGGATGATTTTGTGTAATACAGTAGTCTATATTGCCTATACCGAATGATTCTTATCATAATATATTCCGCACAACTTGTTCAAATCCTTCATGATCCTCTGTCTTCATACGTTGGGAACGTATCCCGAGTCTTTGCATGATTTCTATTGTTCTTTCCCAAATTCTCCTTCAACCTTCTGGAAACAAACTGCAGCCCATTTTTCGATAACAGCGTTTCAGTATTTCCCAATGCATGTGTGTTCAAATGGTTCAAATGGCTCTGAGCACTATGGGACCTAACTTCCGAGGTCATCAGTCCCCTAGACCTTAGAATTAATTAAACCTAACTAACCTAAGGACATCACACACATCCATGCCCGAGGCAGGATTCGAACCTGCGACCGTAGCGAACGCGCGGTTCCAGACTGTAGCGCCTAGAACCGCTCGGACACTCTGGCCGGCTGTATGTGTGTCCTGCGGTAATTTGTCCACAAGTATTTGCTCATTAACTTAGATAACTTTTAATACTTTAACAAAATTTGAAAAATAACTAATAGATTAAAAACGTAAAAACTCTCCCTTGTAGCTTTTTATGCTCCAGATTCGTCGAGGTCTACCAACCCCATCATGTCAGTGGGCAATAAACTGTGCATCCATCAGTTTAATTGTAAGGGAGAGTGTTCCACCTTGAAGACAGTGTGCCTAGAATGTTTCCCGGTATGTGTTTCACTATAGTGACCGATTTTTAAATTACATGAAAAAATGCACGCTGAAGACCGCCATATGCAGTTACCGACATTTTTTACTGTTTTTGTTGTTGTGACATATGGGGTTGCATTTTGTGCAGCATTTGTGAATATTACGAGTTCTACGCATTTAAGGGCTTTATAATAGACTGAAGCTATTTGAAAAACAGTGTTAATTCCTCAGTTGCGTAATTCTATTGTGAGTAAAATTCTGTATATTATTAAGACTAGTTATGTACAGTCAATAGGGTTAAACGATACTTCATCCATCGTGCACCATCTTGTATTTTGAAACAGAAGATCTTCTACCAAGGGACATGTAATATCTGTATATGAACTGAGTTCCTTTAATTTCATAACAATTTTACCGGTCTTGAAAATGGAAATATGTGTCAGTAACATCATCTATTTGAAAATGACTCTAACATGTAACTCATTTTGAATAAGGTATTTTCACTCAGTTTCATTTCACTTACTGACTGGTAGAGTAATACTGTAATATATAACCTATTGAATAGCGTATTGACAAGATTTTCACAATTACAACACTGTTAAAGTTCTATAACATACTTTTTGCTGGGTAGATGACGGTGTTGTACCTAGAAACATTTTTTCCCCTGTGGAAAAATCCTACTTTTCCGTAATAATTTTTGTAACTTCAGAAAAAGACTGCAGCACACAAACGGTTAATTTATCATTCAGAAATGGAATTTGATAACATATTAAACTTCTATTGCAGGGCTGGTTAGCGGCACAAAAATGAGAAGTGGTCAAAGGTACGACAATCTCATCTACCGTACAGGTTCGCAGCCTCTGACGCTGGTCGCGTGACTTCAGTCGCCTCTTGATCGTTCTGCACAAGTTATTCAAAATTAACGAATTTTGCCAATTTGGCTATGAATTTGTGGAGCGTCAAATGCCATAATTCTCTGTCCTTGGACTGTTAAATGGTTCACATGTCCTTTTGGGAAAAATAATTTTTACTCCTTCGTATTCAAGTGTGCCCTCCATAACACGGTTCCATTACACAACTTGTAATATTAGACTGACCGTTGGAATTCAGGTAATGATTTAATAATTTTAAATTCATCCATATCCTGTTCTCTCCTAGTGTTCCTCCAATTTTTATTACTAGGGCTTCAACCCTCGTACCATCTCTGTTCAATTTTCTTTTCGTTTGTCCTTTTCCTCCACAATACCTTTATGTACCAGCCACGAATTTCTTTTTCATTGTAATAGAGAGTGCTAAAAAGAGTATTCCATATTTTGAGGTGTAGCTGGAAGGAACAAAAACAAGGAAAAAGTGTCTAGTAAACATGAGCTCCACAAGTCATACCTCAGATGCTATTGTAAGTAGGCTGTATAGGTTTTTATGTTGGTAAGGCCACGTAGTGCTCTGTATGGAAATAGCTGACTGTGCTGTGTGCAGTCTATGGCTGTTTGGACTCCTTGTTGGAATATTCACTTGTGTAGTGTTGGGCAGTTGGATGTGAACAGCGCGTAGCTTTGGGCAGTTGTAGGGGAGCCACAAGCAGTGGTGGATGTGGGTGGGGAAGGAGAGATGCCAGAGTTTTGAGAGGTTACTATGAGCGGACGATCTGGACGTGTGGCCGTCAGAAAAAGGAAATTTGTAAGACTGGATGTCACGAGCAGTTCTGCGGTGTGCTCTTCCCAACTGAATTTATTATCAACTATCGGTAGCTCAGTTCTTCGAGAGGAAGGCCCTCGAATTATATAAAACGATGTCCATAGATCACTGGTTCGAATCTAACCGTAAAGAACATTTTAACTTATTTCTAAAACGAATCGACAGTCCTCTCATATCAAAACCAAATCACAATTATAAAACTTCACATCTGTCAGAAACAGAATATTATTCTGTTTTCATTGCTGCTCACATGTGCTTACATTTACAATCTCTGTTCACACATGTCACGTTCAAAAAGATTTTCTAGTTAGTGTGATCACAATCACTTTACTTTATCAGAAACAATGTTTTTATCTTCATACTGTCCAGCTAGGATTCTTATTGTTTAAACTTTCGCAATTTCGTCATCTTACATAAAGATGAAGTAAATGTGCTTCAGACGGTAATGTTTGTTTACTCTCACAAACATCACAGCACTTACGTTTGCGTCACCCGCATGTTGTACACACTTTGTCTCTCTCCGTGTAACCTCATCGCCCTACACATCATTGTACTGTGGTCGTGTGGTGATCTCTTCACTGCTAGCAATGCTTTCCAAAAAAGAACGTGTTTGTTCGCAAAGTGAATGCGTTTATCCTCTGTTGTCTATTTCTCAGACTAAGACTAATGTGAAGCTATATATAATACATCCCGCAATCGAAACAATTGCTACAATTAATTCATGCTATCGCTATTTTCATATTTCGTTTAAAACTTAAATATATGACCCTTCCAGGTGACCACTTCATTTGCAGTCGGATTCACTATCCATTGCGCCTCCGAAAGCCTGCTGGTTGCAGCAGTACCTCTGCTGAGTGTCCTCTACAGAAGAAATTGGCACTAAGTTTTGCCAAGAATAATTTCCTTGTGCTTTGGGTCGTAGTTCATGACTGATAATCGACAATCTAGTTATAATATACGGAACTATTTGTAAAATTTCTACAATTCTTTAGTTTTGAGCGAGTTTAATAATGCTTCAGAGAGCAGGGAAAAGAACGTCCGTCGTTGCAGATATCGCCGCTATATATGGGTGGAGCAAAAACGCTTCAACTTTCGCAAGGCTTCCACTATCAGCGTTCATAAAATTCCTTCCTTTTGTTTCTGAAAAGTATGGTCAGTCAAACATTTTTCTGTTGTTTTCCTAAAGCGCGTAAGGCAAGTCCTTTGAAAGGACATGACTGATTTCTTTCTTTGTCCTTCCAAAATCTAGAACACAACAGCTATTTCTAACTCTGTTTCTCGTAACTGTACAGAGAAGCTGCATGAGAACCGACAACTGTAATCTACGCATACATCGAAAATCAAGAAAGATACACTGTTCAAATTTTGGAGTACAAATAAATTGCAGTCTCAACTGGAAAGTTAAGGCGGTAGACTTAATGAAATCTATATTTTTTATACATGTTATTGCAGCTATAGATAATGTGGAAATAAAGGAGTTAGTTTTTTCTACATATTTACACGTGATAACGACTCAGAAAATCAATTTTAGGGGACTTCTTAAGGAAATGGACAACAGACTTTTATTTTTTAACTGCTGTTGCTGTTTCCGAATTTAATTCGTTCCCAAGTAAAAATCTTATTCAAAATGGTATAAATGTTGAAACTGCAATAGCAACTAGTAAAGAAAGATAGCTGAAAGCAGAACATGAAGCCCTTCAAAGAACGTTTACTAATGTTCATTTACAGTGATAAGATATGCAGGATACAGGTTCTTGTAATTCCAAGAACCTTTGAAAAGATATATTTTGACAACTTGGTATATACGCACACTCATATCCTTCGATCAGTATATTTTTTTCTCGAGAAAGTTATGCAGTACATGATTATCATGCGATGATCAAATGCAAAGTCTATATCGATCTAACATTAGTTTAGTTAAAAGGCTGACGAAGTTTTATATATCATTTCAACAAGCTGTAAAAACAGTATGTAGACTATCGTATCATAAATGTTATGAAGTACTTCCCACTCTCCTAAAGAGAGTGTGCTCCTGAGAATGGGCGGACCCTTCAACACTACGTCACTAGAGGCTCTTTGCGTTGTGATGGGGACCTGCCCTATAGAGCTAAAAATACGTTATAGAGCTGCACTTTACTGCCTTAAGAGGGACAGTCTCGATAAAGTCACCGAAATTGCGGGAACCAACATTATGAACAAAACACAAATGAAACAATGACGGATTCAAACATGGCAAAGAGAGTGGGATGCATCCGACAAGAGTCGCCGACTACACTCTATCTTTCCTGACGTACACGAAAGACTACAACTGAAACATGCGACCCAAGCCGGGGGATGGTCCATTTCCTGACAGGCCACGGGCCGTATTCGGTACATTTAAACCGTATGGGATTAACTAACGAAGTATGCGTACGAGGAGAAACTGGGACACCAGAACTTGTCACACTGCTGTGCAACACGCTAGCACAATTGAGACCTATACACAACGACAATGGCATCGCTAAATAATACGTAATCCCGATGACTGGAACACAATACATAGCGTAGCCGATATTGTATCGAACACTCTGCACGAAGAATACAATCGCCAAAATCCATAAGGAAGGAGGAGTAGGCAAGCAGAAACAACACAACGAACCGCTTGGGAGGACACAAACACTACCACAGATTCCGAGACCGAGGAAGGAACACTAAGTGAACATGACACTGCATGCCACAACACAGTCATAAACAACACAACAATCATAAACGAATAATCACTGGCACCACATACTAAGACTGTAGTAATAAGATAATGTCGCTTGGGAGGAGAAGGCTCGAAGAACTTTTATTCCGAGGCTCCTCCTCCCCAGTGACATCCTGCATAGTGTTTAAAGTATACTGCACACAAGTAGTAATGTATTGGTCGTCTTATTGTGTGCAGATAGAAGTATATTCTCTTCCCTATTCAAAGCTACAATCAATGAATTTTATATATCAGAAATTTATTAAGTTATTTAAGGAATAATGCTTTCAAGTAGCAATGAACTATATTCTATTTCTACTAACAAGTTACAAACATGAGTGTATTTCTCATGTAAAGCTAAAATTCATGTATTACATGTATGAAGTGCTCAATCAGCATTTAATCTGTATAATCTGTGTAAACATACATTAGCACAAACCATTTCAGATGAGAATATCTCGAGGTTGTACCGAGACCTTCTCATCTGAAATAGGTATAAATAGGCCATTATTAAACAACATGCTACTTAGACTGTATTACACATGCAAATACAACATATCACTTCCCTCTGCATACTACAAATTATTTTGGCCACTCTCATTGTGTTACATTTAATTTTTTTTATTTTTCTTTGAAATTTGCATTATATAAATTATATACTCATCAACTAGGTAGTAACAAATTATATGGAACCATTTTAACAATTGTTAAGCATTCAGTTCGCTGTAACCTCAGATAAATCTTCATTTATTATGTTCTTTATATTATTAAAAAAATCATTAAAAACTGTATACCAATAAAATTGTAACAATGAAAAGTCTTTGCTATTACGTTCAGAAGCATACGACCCACCTTACATTTCAAGGCGGTGGGTTACTCTGTACTGTTAATGAAATAAATAAATAAATAAGCTCCTAAAGAGTCTTTTCACAGCTACCACTAAAACAGGGATAACATGTGTTAAGTCGCTGATAACGATGTTTTGGTTGTAATTTATTTTAAAGTCTAAATATAATATTTCATAACTGACAATCATTCTAACACCTTCCATTTGAATAAAACGTACATGTCTGAGTTTTTTCACATCCCAGGGACATTTCTCTGCGGAGAGCAACTTCTGTGTAGAATATGATGAATGCAGTTTAATGTATTGGAACGTTCCTTTTCGGTAGTATATGCAGGTCCAGATGTAGTCTCGAGCTGAACGTCACGGGTTTTGTCAGAGTTGCAACCGAGCTTTATTTCTGGTGACTCCGGAAACATTCCTGGCGTGTTAACTATCAACATTCTTGTCAGATCTGCAGCCAGATCATATTAAAGACAATCATACATGAACAATGCTTCAGCAATCCATCTGGCAGCAATCATGAAATAAGCAGTTCTCATAATATACAAAGATCAGCACTTTCCTCAAACTGGGGAACTATCAAGAATGGGGTTCCACAAGGGTCAGTCTTGGGTCCTTTGTTGTTCTTAATATATATTAATGACTTGCCATTCTGTATTCATGAAGAGGCAAAGTTAGTTCTCTTTGCTGATGATACAAGTATAGTAATCACACCTGACAAATAAGAATTAACTGATGAAATTGTCAATACTGTATTTCAGAAAATTACTAAGTGGTTCCTTGTAAACGGACTCTCACTGAATTTTGATAAGACACAGTACATACAGTTCCGTACAGTGAATGGTATGACGCCATTAATAAATATAGACCTTAATCAGAAGCATATAGCTAAGGTAGAATATTCCAAATTTTTAGGTGTGTCCATTGATGAGAGATTAAATTGGAAGAAACACATTGATGATCTGCTGAAACGTTTGAGTTCAGCCACTTATGCAATAAGGGTCATTGCAAATTTTGGTGATAAACATCTTAGTAAATTAGCTTACTACGCCTATTTTCACTCATTGCTTTCATATGGCATCATATTTTGGGGTAATTCATCACTGAGGAATAAAGTATTTATTGCACAAAAGCGTGTAATCAGAATGATAGCTGGAGTCCACCCAAGATCATCCTGCAGACATTTAATTAAGGATCTAGGGATATTCACAGTAGCTTCTCAGTATATATACTCTCTTATGAAATTTGTTGTTAACAACCAAACCCAATTCAAAAGTAATAGCAGTGTGCATAACTACAATACTAGGAGAAAGGATGATCTTCACTATTCAAGATTAAATCTAACTTTGGCACAGAAAGGGGTGAATTATACTGCCACTAAAGTCTTTGGTCACTTACCAAATAGTATCAAAAGTCTGACAGATAACCAACAAGTATTTAAGAAGAAATTAAAAGAATTTCTGAATGACAACTCCTTCTACTCCATAGAGGAATTTTTAGATATAAATTAAGAAAAAAAATTATAAAAAAAGTTGTTATATTAACTTAAGTATGTTGTTAAATTAACTTAATTATGTCATGCATTGGAAAATTTGACTCGTTCCACATCATTACGAAATATCGTATTCATGATCCATGGAACTAGTATTAATCTAATCTAATCTAATCTAGAGTTTGCAAACAGCGTTCTCAGCTGAAGATGGTGACCAGATGGACCGCTGAAGTATTGTGTCAAGACGTTTGTATGAACCGGCTGCAGACCTATCAAGAACATTATCAACTTTATCTACAGCTACACTCTCTAAACTCATGGCCAGTTTTGACAGTTACGACCATTTCAAACAGCCTGCTCTACTACTCAGTGTTGAAACACGTAGAAACCAAAAAAGTAAAAGCTAATTAAAATAAAATAGGAAATATTAATAATGACGAACTGGCAATCAGTAGGAGGGCACTGTCGGTAAGAGCCCAAAACATGCAAGGTCAGCACATTCTGATGACAGTATTCAAGTAACTGCACCACAAGCACTTCTGCTATCAGCATTCCAGTAACTGCACTTCGAGTGTCTGAGGCAATTGTGCTTTTTGTGTTCAAGGTCACAGACCACCCCTCCTCTCGTTCTCCCCAACTTTGCTTTAGACAGACGTCACCATACCCCCAGCCAATCACCAGGGTGCCATTACACATGGGCAAGAGTCACTCACCTAGATTGTGCTCAAAAGTATGAGAACGATCAGAATTATTCATCAGTCCTGCGCTGTTACTATCGACCAATAGCCACAGGGCCTCACTACTATGACATAGTGGGTAGAGCTCCACAAAAGGTTCTACACTTTCTGAACCATTTCAAAAACTTTGTTGCACCTGATACACACACAGCAGCTTGGACGGCCCACACTGTGATGTCATTAATTTACACACGCTGTAATGTCAGAGTATCTTTTCGTTAACATTTACCTCCATTTGCAGAATTCGCCATGAGGTCTTTAATTTATACACACTGTAATGTCTACCGCACTTGGGATTCACATACTACGCCGCCTCACAAAATTGCACAGCAAGAGTCTTATAAACATATAAAAGTTTCCAGTCAGTCATCATGACTTGGGTCGGATCCCTGCAATGTAGAGCCGACTGACCCAAGACTAGGAAACATGTTTATTTGTGTTAATGCACTGGCAACTATGACAGGCATCGACTCCATCCTTCCTAGAGGTTTTTGCAACTCTATGTAAAATCATTTTGTTCGCAATCCAACGTTCTAGTAGACGTAGAATAGTCTATTTTCCTATATTACAATATTAGTCGATTTGCTGATATTCTGATTGATTATAACATTAAAGACGAATGGAAAAACTGGTAGAAGCGGACCTAGGGGAAGATCAGTTTGGATTGCGTAGAAATGTTGGAACACGTGAGGCAATACTAACCTTACGACTTGTCTTAGAAGAAAGATTAAGAAAAGGCAAACCTACGCTTCTAGCATTTGTAGACTTAGAGAAAGCTTTTGACTACGTTAACTGGAATACCCTCTTTCAAATTCTGAAGGTGGCAGGGGTAAAATAGAAGGAGCGAAAGGCTATTTACAATTTGTACAGAAACCAGATGGCAGTTATAAGAGTCGAGGGGCATGAAAGGGAAGCAGTGGTTGGGAAAGGAGTGAGACAGGGTTGTAGCCTCTCCCCGATGTTATTCAATCTGTATATTGAGCAAGCAGTAAAGGAAACAAAAGAAAAATTCGGAGTAGGTATTAAAATTCATGGAGAAGAAGTAAAAACTTTGAGGTTCGCCGATGACATTGTAATTCTGTCAGAGACAGCAAAGGACTTGGAAGAGCAGTTGAATGGAATGGACAGTGTCTTGAAAGGAGGATATAAGATGAACATCAACAAAAGCAAAACAAGGATAATGGAATGTAGTCTAATGAAGTCGGGTGATGCTGAAGGAATTAGATTAGGAAATGAGACACTTAAAGTAGTAAAGGGGTTTTGCTATTTAGGGAGTAAAATAACTGATGATGGTCGAAGTAGAGAGGATATAAAATGTAGACTGGCAATGGCAAGGAAATCGTTTCTGAAGAAGAGAAATTTGTTAACATCTAATATAGATTTAAGTGTCAGGAAGTCGTTTCTGAAAGTATTTGTATGGAGTGTAGCCATGTATGGAAGTGAAACATGGACGATAACCAGTTTGGACAAGAAGAGAATAGAAGCTTTCGAAATGTGGTGCTACAGAAGAATGCTGAAGATAAGGTGGGTAGATCACGTAACTAATGAGGAGGTATTGAATAGGATTGGGGAGAAGAGAAGTTTGTGGCACAACTTGACTAGAAGAAGGGATCGGTTGGTAGGACATGTTTTGAGGCATCAAGGGATCACAAATTTAGCATTGGAGGGCAGCGTGGAGGGTAAAAATCGTAGAGGGAGACCAAGAGATGAATACACTAAGCAGATTCAGAAGGATGTAGGTTGCAGTAGGTACTGGGAGATGAAGAAGCTTGCACAGGATAGAGTAGCATGGAGAGCTGCATCAAACCAGTCTCAGGACTGAAGACCACAACAACATAACATTAAAATAAAATTTACGGCCAATATTCTCACAAATTATCTGTTACTTTTATGTAATTAAAGATTAATAATCATTAAATATCAACTTTCGTTTTATTGACTGATGCTCTGGTGACGTCACAGGCTAGGAGTGATATGAAGCTATATCTGTTATAGGACCGTTAGCCGAAGTTACGAGGCTTTTACGTAGTCTTTCTGCAAACAATTTAGCTATTTAGTGATGGAAAACGAAATTACAACTTTTAAGAAACAAAAGGAAGGAATTTTATGAACGCTGACAGTGGAAGCCTTGCGAAAGTTGAAGCGTTTTTGCTTCACCCATATATAGCGGCGATATCTGCAACGACGGGTGTTCTTTTCCCTGCTCTCTGAAGCATTATTAAACTCGCTCAAAACTAAAGAATTGTAGAAATTTTACAAATAGTTCCGTATATTATAACTAGATTGTCGATTATCAGTCATGAACTACGACCCAAAGCACAAGGAAATTATTCTTGGCAAAACTTAGTGCCAATTTCTTCTGTAGAGGACACTCAGCAGAGATACTGCTGCAACCAGCAGGCTTTCGGTGGCGCAATGGATAGTGAATCCGACTGCAAATGAAGTGGTCACCTGGAAGGGTCATATATTTAAGTTTTAAACGAAATATGAAAATAGCGATAGCATGAATTAATTGTAGCAATTGTTTCGATTGCGGGATGTATTATATATAGCTTCACATTAGTCTTAGTCTGAGAAATAGACAACAGAGGATAAACGCATTCACTTTGCGAACAAACACGTTCTTTTTTGGAAAGCATTGCTAGCAGTGAAGAGATCACCACACGACCACAGTACAATGATGTGTAGGGCGATGAGGTTACACGGAGAGAGACAAAGTGTGTACAACATGCGGGTGACGCAAACGTAAGTGCTGTGATGTTTGTGAGAGTAAACAAACATTACCGTCTGAAGCACATTTACTTCATCTTTATGTAAGATGACGAAATTGCGAAAGTTTAAACAATAAGAATCCTAGCTGGACAGTATGAAGATAAAAACATTGTTTCTGATAAAGTAAAGTGATTGTGATCACACTAACTAGAAAATCTTTTTGAACGTGACATGTGTGAACAGAGATTGTAAATGTAAGCACATGTGAGCAGCAATGAAAACAGAATAATATTCTGTTTCTGATAGATGTGAAGTTTTATAATTGTGATTTGGTTTTGATATGAGAGGACTGTCGATTCGTTTTAGAAATAAGTTAAAATGTTCTTTACGGTTAGATTCGAACCAGTGTTCTATGGACATCGTTTTATATAATTCGAGGGCCTTCCTCTCGAAGAACTGAGCTACCGATAGTTGATAATAAATTCAGTTGGGAAGAGCACACCACAGAACTGCAGAAACGCCTTAACAAATCTGTATTCGCAATTCGAGTATTAGCAGACATAGGCGACATAAAAATGAAAAAGCTTGCATACTTTGCCTACTTTCATTTTATAATGTCATATGGTATAATATTTTGGGGTAACTCTTCAAGTCAAACAAAAGTTTTCAGAGTCCAAAAGCGTGTAATACGTATTATTTGTGGAGTAAATTCACGGACGTCCTGTAGAAACCTCTTCAAAGAACTGTGTATACTAACTACTGCCTCTCAGTATATTTACTCATTAATGAAATTTGTCCTAAATAATATATCTCTTTTTCCAACAAACAGCTCAGTTCATACATACAATACCAGGAACAAAAATGATCTGCACAAGGACTTAAAAGCACTTACTTTAGTTCAAAAAGGGGTCCACTACTCAGGAACACTCATCTTCAATAATTTGCCAGTAAACATAAAAAATTTAGTTACAAATAAAGATCAGTTTAAAAGGAGCCTGAAAGACTTACTAGTGGCCAACTCCTTCTACTCCATTGACGAATTTTTAGTAGAAACAAATGATGTATTGTATATATTCAAACTATTAGTATAGTTATTTCAGCTTAAAAAAAATTTGACATGTTCCACATCCACGAGGATCTCCTCAGCACGGATCTATGGAACGTAAACTAATCTACTCTACTCCACTCTACCGAATAATTGAGGTGTAGTTGGGTAAAACGGAAATATTAACTAGGAGTTTAATTTCGTTGACTGACGATGTCCTTCATTGTAACAGTAGGAGAGCATATCTCGGAGGTAAGTTAATGTTAACTTCGCAGTGCAACACATTTTTAATTAAGTTAGGGAACTTGTGTGTCGACGTGGTGGCAATTTGCTGGTACAGTGCAACCACATTTTACGCATCTTCTCATTCTCTGGAACACATAAAAATAACTTTTGAGGAGATGTATTTGTACAATATGGTACTACACCCCATTTGCAATCCATTTTCCGGAACGTAAATTCCAAACCAAGACCTCACTGCGAATTAGTATTATGACAGTAGGAGCAGCGAGCTAGCCAGTGACGTCACAGGCATCACATGACTCGAATGGAGCGTTTTAACGAGCTTTCAAATTATTTGAATTTCATATCCGTTTTATAAAAGAATACTGTAATTCAAGAGGAGAAAAAGCGTGTTAGGAGCATAAAATGAGATATTAATCATTTAAGACAGCTTTCAGAAAATAGTCAAATACCCTGTTGTAACTTCACAGTTTGGTAGCCGTTCGACAGGGAGGAGGGTACTTGGTGTAGATTTGTAATTATGTAACTAACACTCCACAGTGAGAATGCTGCAGGCATGAATTCATAATACTAGTTCCTGCTCTTGGAAAATGGGTGTTATCCGAAGTGAAATTTTTTCTTCGCACAGTGACTGTTAGTACAGGATGTGACAATGTAATAACGTCTCTCACTGAAAACTAAATAGCGTTTATTATTTGTACAGTGTCCAACAATGTAATAAACTATACTTTATGCATGGTACAGTAATTAAATTTTTGTTTTCTTTCGAATCCTAACCATTCCACAAATGTTTCATTTTCCTTCTTCCTCAACACTTTCTCAACAATACAGGTTTGTGGATCATTAGATTTCTGTAATTTACGTCCATAAAATGAACCAGTAATATTATGTTATTGGCAATATAGGGTGAAACATTGGTGATACAGGGTGAGTTAGCTGCCCCTGCCGCTGCCGTTTTATTCAACCGGCAATGTTATTTCTGGCCTTCGTAAACCACGCGCGAGTTTTTCATATCATCTCGTTTTCTGCGTGAAAATTATTAGTCTTACAGAAAAAAATGATCCGGAACTTTCTGTAGGTAATTTAATGTGGTTAAATTTTGTACTGGGATACCTTTTCGCTGGAAGCCATTGGTTTCGAGTTATGCAAGATAAACGTACAAAAGCTACATTCACCCCACTTACACTCATCCCTCAGAAGTCAGGCTTTCTAGTATGTTGCTCGCGAACTATTCCCAATGTTCCACCTTGTTTGGTTTCTATTGATCAGGCTATTACGCCACCAGTACAGCCGGAAATTCGTTAACAAAAAATAGTTCAAATGGCTCTAAGCACTATGGGTCATCAGTCCCCTAGACGTAGAGCTACTTAAACCTAACTAACCTAAGGACATCACACACATCCATGCCCGAGGCAGGATTCGAACCTGTGACCGTAGCAGCCGCGTTTACGGACGTTCGTTAACATTCTCAATTTTAACATGCAATGGTTCAATGGCTCTGAGCACTATGCGACTTAACTTCTGAGGTCATCAGTCGCCTAGAACTTAGAACTAATTAAACCTAACTATCCTAAGGACATCACACACATCCATGCCCGAGGCATGATTCGAACCTGCGACCGTAGCGGACGCTCGGCTCCAGACTGTAGCGCCTAGAACCGCACGGCCACTCCGGCCGGCACCGGTTTTAACATGCCCGTGAGAGTAATGAAAGAAAAAAATGACTATTGTAAACGATACACTATAACTAAATACGTTGACAGTTCGATACACTCTTACAAGCACATTAGCTTCGTAGTCAGTGCCGCTAAAATTCGCAAAATTGTAAGATAAAATTTACACAAACGCCAGTTTTTAAGCGCGCGACTAAGCCGGTGGCGCAATAAGACCAGTCAATGGAGACCAAGTACGTGTGAAATGATTCGTGCAGTCAGAAATTTTTGTATAGTGGTAGGAGGGAGTGCCATGAAGAACATACTACAAATCCTGACTGGTGGGGGCTAAGTGTGCGAGTGGGGATGCGTTTGAAGTTCAAATTTGTTCCTTTTTCTTGAATAACTCAAAAACTACGGCCGCTAGCGAAAACATATCCCATTACAAAATTTAACTACGTTAAATTGTCTACAAAAATGTGTTGTTCATTTCTGAAGGACTAATAGTTCGCAAGTAGCGAGCGAGAGAATATGAAAATATCGCGCTTGACAATGAAGGCCAGCGTAACATTGACTGCTAGTTATACAAAACGACAGCACAGGGGGAGCTGAATCACCCTGTATGTTTTCGGGTTTGTTTCTTGGACTTTAACCATTTTAAATACTTCAGCTGACCCGTTTGGAGTGTAAACCCTATCAGATACTACATTAATTTTGCTGATTTTTGCAAAATCGCCCATCTTAAATTTCTTTTTGACTTATCTGTAGTCGGTATTTTAACATATGCAAATGAATCTACATCGGAGTGTGCAGTGTTAAAAAACTTGCTGGCAATATGAAACTGCCTATCTTGATAGTAAGGCTTCTAAGAACACTGCCCGCAGGGGATTCGAATTCGGTCATGCACACTTAATTCTTTTGAGTCAGCATAGCGCAGTAGCACGTTCCTGTATCATCGTAGGACTCAGTTACAAATTATTTTACTCATATGTATAGCAAGGCTTAGCGATAATAAGCACTTCCATTTTAATAGAGTAACGAATTTTGAGCATTTGTTTGTGTCATAAGTAGCATTGTTTGTATCTTCTACGAAATGTTGATGTCAAAAGCGGAATATTTTCAAACAACAACGCTACGATTACGTTCTTTCTCCTTTTACTCTTGTCTTTGTATCCTGTTTCAACACACATGGAGGCCAAAACGGACAGCTTGAATTACAGTGACGGACACTTCCTGAGCAAAATCCGTCAGCTCACACACACCTTCAACTGTATAAATTATCTAATCCAGACAGCATCAATCTGCCACAAAAAAGGAAAAAAATACTGCTGTCATTGTGGTATGATTGACACTAAAGATGCGACAGTCCCCTTCTTCCGCCTCCGCAACTGCGGAAGTTCTGCACATTTTTTCACATGTGCTTCCGCATTTTTATATCGGAAGTTCATCGGAACTTTGAACAATGGCGAGATTGTCGATGTGCGCGCTTATTGGCCCTACGCTCCGCCTGTTGCGCAGACAGGACTTCGTTGGGTGGGGCGTGTAGGAAACTGACACGTGCGCGTAGCGATCGTTGCGTTTTTTGGATATTACACAGTGCTCTCTGACAATCATCGTTAAAGTACAGCATTTTCTCGCTCGCCAGTCTTCTTTATATTGCTGTATGATATTACTATACTGCACAGTGTTTATTAGTCAACAGTTTTGTGGTGTAACGTTAGTTAAGAGTGCAATAATGAACCAAAACGAAGCCTTATTTGGAACTATTTCGTTGAAATTAATGATTTGAGTGCCAAATGCAAAATCTGTGAGAAAATATATTCGCAAAAAGGGCGCACGACCACCATATTGAAAAATCATCTCAAATCATTACAGTAATAGGGAGATGGGGTTACGGGTGCAACTTTGATATCAAACTGGTATGCAAATCTATTAAATTGATCAATTAACCACCCATACCCCTCCCCCCAACAAACTCACCCCCAGATGGTTCAAATGGCTCTGAACACTATGCGACTTAACTTCTGAGGTCATCAGTCGCCTAGGACTTAGAACTAATTAAACCTAACTAACCTAAGGACATCACACACATCCATGCCCGAGGCAGGATTCGAACCTACCACCGTAGCGGTCGCTCGGTTTCAGACTGTAGCGCCCAGAACCGCACGGCCACTCCGGCCGGCTCACCCCCAGATGACATCACTTGTTTTGCTCAGGTTGAATGTACGACCCAGCTTCCTCCTCCCCCTCTCCCCCTCCCCTGCCCACCCCCTTCCACAACCTACCCTACTGAAATTTTGAATTTTGGCGGGAATTTCGAATTTTCCTGAAAATTTCTTTGTGCCACGGCTGTACTGACGCCTCACCCCACACGCCACCCTGGAATTGGTGGAAAATTAATACTGGCGGTGCACTTTCTGGGACTTGAACCCTGGTCCTACTGGATGGAAAGCTCAAGTGCACCCCCAACACATGAAAACTGTCCAGATACAGGAGAGGAAGGTTACATTAGTGTACTTTATTTATTTTGGTCGGGAAAATGAAGTAGAGATCGGACCTAATTACGTTACTAATCATAAAGATCAGGTCTAATTACACTACTATATGCTTAGCGCTACACAAGTACGGCCTAAAATCGCAATACAGCTCAAAAACTGACAGCTGGTGTTATCCTGCTGTGAAAAATTTCGCAATACAACTCGAAACTACTGACAGTCACACTCAAACTCTACCCTACACCTACAAGCTGGAGGGAAATAAGGCAGGGGTGTAAGGTACTATCTTTATTCCTTTTGGCAGGCACTATGTTCAGCTGACGAGATGCTGGTGTTGGACAGAGAGGAGTTTAAAAAGTGTTTTACCGGTGAGCATACAGTATTTATCGTTGTTTCATGTCAGAATTCGCTACAGACGCCTGCTCAAAGACCATCTACGGCCGAGGTATCCAATGCCAGTACACAATACCACAACTAATGGAAAAAATGCAGCACAGTTTTAATTAGACTACGAAATTGACGTGAAAAAACTAGCATTCGTAATGGATGAGTCATAATGTAGCACATGTACTGGGAAAAATCGTTGTCCTAAAAGACTGCAGAGGGGGTGGTAGTTGAACGTGCGTTCTCCTCGATAGGTGTCCACAAACTGCTGAAAATCGAGACACTCTTCCTCCCTCCCTCCACCTCCCTCTCTCCATCCACCTACGGGGAGGGGGTGGGGGGGGAGGGGGGACATGCTTCTTGAAACGGCCAGCTGCTCTGCCGACCGTCTCATAGTTTTTCTGCGCCCTTGCTGCCCGCACTTTGCTGTCACCCCTCTACGGTCTCTGGCCGCACCAGGCGTTCCGCTACCCTCCGCGGTCACTCCCAATATGCGACATGCCTTGAACCGATGGTCCTAGGCAACACAAACGGGAAATTTAGTATTATAACCCTGCCCATCTGGAGAACGCTCCAGATGGTCGCGGCACTCAGCTTTCCACCATCTGGCTGCCGCCTTAAGGTGACACTCCTATGCCAACACAACAGCGTGTATAGTCAACTAAACAATAGCAGATAAAAGGACGGCCACCTCAAGTGCAACTTGTTCGTCTAAGCTAAGATATAGTGACACAGCCGCAACTAATGGTTAAGGAGCGCACCTGTGGCGGCGACCTGACACAGACTAGGCAGGCCCCCAATGCCTCCAATAGGCCTCTCCTTCTGCAATGGAAAACACTTTTATTTGATGTCAACAACTCCTTCCTGCAATCTGAAAAAAAGGAAAACACAATTTGATACGATAGTAAATGTCCTCTTTCTACGAAAATAGGCAACGTCCATTTTCTTTTAGTTTTATGAGCAAAATCTGTATAGTTTTTACGTTCAACTGCAGGATTCAATCCGAATCTCATTATTTTGTCACCAGTGCACCACCATCGATCACAAATGATCAGCAGAGACATGTCCACCATGTCTACAATCAATAAAACCTTCAACGATTTTGCTGCGAAAATTACCAATCACCGCAAAATGTCCTCGTTGTCTCGAAATAGTCATCGGAGTAAAGAAAAAGCGAGAATATAAACTTCAAAGAAAAGAAAATCTATATTAAGCAATTTATTTCAGATTTTTGTACAAATTACAGGATCTGATAGCATCTATCGCGTTCAGTGTCTGTAAATAAACATCCATCCACGTGCGTATTACTAACATTTCAGACAATCTTTCACGCCATTGGCTCACATGGCGGAAAAAAAACACATTCATTTTACGTTCGACAGCAACAAGCTATAATTCAAGAGAATGTAGCTGTTTTGTACACATTGTCAGACCCCTCTTTTACTAATGCGATGCTATATCATTCTAGGGTTAACGAAACAAATCGTTAAAGCCTCTCTCGTCCTGTGTAGGTGGGAGATTGAAAATCCGTTAAAAGATATCGCAGCAACGAAAAGAAAAGAAACGCTTGTCATGAATCATCTCCCCTACCCATCAGGTGGCATTTCATTGATATCAATTTGATGGGCTAGTTAATTAAATTGATCATGAGAGTCAGTTTGGATGGCGAGTAATGTTTTTCTTTCAGTAGTCGGATTACACTCACCAGGTAGGTCAAATGGGAATCCGTGGAGGGAAGACCATGTTCTTTTCGAGGAACGCTATTGAGAACCGACATTTGAAGTTGACAGCAGAGGGATTCAACAGCCCATACCATACATTTCGCGTAAGAACAGCGCTATTAAGAACACGATCATAGCAACTATGTTACTGTCACCCGGCATAAAAAGCGGTCTAGAGTCTACAGGCACACATGCGAGTAGCTGATTACGCTTTCGGGTAGAAACGCTGTCTGCGATTTCGAATCACGTAAATCCAATCCACCACATACTTGGGTTGGATCCTGTAGAGACGTCCTTTAATGATTACAGCCGTTGGTGAATCATATTCGTACCACTTTCATATCTCGAAACGAGTCACATTTTTCATACCTGTCTGCTAATAATCCCATACAGTAAAAACTAAAGCGCTATTTTTTAGACAGTCCCTGTGCATCTTCGCAACCACTGAAGTCGCTTTCACATATCGGTGTAAAGTTTCATCACCTGTACTGTAGGATGACCATATAGAAAAGATTTCAATCACATGGGAGCGTTCCTGTGTCATTCCTTCCTATGAAGTTTAATACGTCGTTTTTTCAGTTGTAAAACACCCAATCAGTGTACACCGCCAAACACATTGTTTTTTATACCATGACTTAGAGATTCGTGTCAGCTGCTGCTAAACCGACATTAACACGTTTTGATCCTCTGGTTCTCACAGAAAGCTGAACATGAGATGGCATAAACTGTACAGCTACCACAACACAGGGTGCTAAAAATAAAACACAGGGGCGATGTTTCTCGTTGACAAAAATGGTGAAGCCATCGCAACATATGGAAACTGGAAGAGTTTGCGGTATTGTAAAGCGCTTCCAACAGCTGTTCCAAGATGATGACCTATAAAGTTAATATCATATTCCCCATCGACAGGGTAGCGGATGTCTTGGTTTTCCATTTCGAAAAGCATTGTTCCTTCGTTTTGCAGTCATGTACATGATTACTGTTCTGGTGTTGACCATCGTCGGATCGCCTGAAGGTACTGTTCACAACACGCGTGGGATAGTACAAATAAAAAGAGAGTACTGTCACCATATTTCCAGAATGAGATTTTCACTCTGCAGCGGAGTGTGCGCTGATATGAAACTTCCTGGCCGATTAAAACTGTGTGCCCGACCGAGACTCGAACTCGGGACCTTTGCCTTTCGCGGGCAAGTGCTCTACCAACTGAGCTACCGAAGCACGACTCACGCCCGGTACTCACAGCTTTACTTCTGTAAAGTTTGGAAGGTAGGAGACGAGGTACTGGCAGAAGTAAAGCTGTGAGTACCGGGCGTGAGTCGTGCTTCGGTAGCTCAGTTGGTAGAGCACTTGCCCGCGAAAGGCAAAGGTCCCGAGTTCGAGTCTCGGTCGGGCACACAGTTTTAATCGGCCAGGAAGTTTCATGTCACCATATTGATGAAAAAAGAAATAAAAACGTGTGGAGGGCATGGCAGCATATGGAAACAGGACCAGTCTGTAGCATTCAGGAACGCTACCAAACAACTGTACGGAGGTAATGACCCCTATATTTAATCCCATGCTCCACAGTGACAAGCAGCAGATATCTTGTGTTCCGCCAAGGCTCCATCCATCTCAGCCGACTGGTATCAGTCAATCATTATGCGCTATTCATCAACGTACTCAGCGGACGGTCGGGATGGGAAAGACACCACTGATATTGAACTATGGAACGATGTACTGTAATACACACGACAGTTGATAGCGAGATCAATTTTACCCAGAAGTCGGAGAGAGCTATATCTACCGCATTCTCCAACCTGTGTAGAAACAGACTGAGCTGAGTTAATGCTATAGGACCGTTTTTTGACCACTCGGTGGAAATGGGAACATGTTGTCTTAGTTCCGCCACCCATGTACGATGTGTAAGGTCAGCACCAAACGAAGCCTGCTCCGTCAACACGACGAATTATAAAATGGTTCAAATGGCTCTGAGCACTATGAGACTTAACTTCTCAGGTCGTCAGTCCCCTAGAACTTACAACTACTTAAACCTAACTAACCTAACGACATCACACACATCCATGCCCAAGGCAGGATTCGAACCTGCAACCGTAGCGGTCGCGCGGTTCCAGACTGAAGCGCCTAGAACCGCACGGCCACAGCGGCCGGCTTCGTCCAGCAGATGTGAATCCATTCCCACTGCATTCTGACTGTTGCACATAAACTTTTCTCACTGAACACTGCATATTTGTCACTGAAAAGAGTTCTACTACGCACCACATGTTTTGATACATGCAAAGAGCTTACAAACATATGAGTATCAAAGATGATATGATATATTGTAACGTTAGAAGATGTCCTATGTTTGCAGAAGGATCATATATTCACTTATGCAACTGAAATGCTTTTTACACTAGTACAGAGACACTGATATTCTTTCATTAATTATAAAGTTGTTCCTCTTTTTTCCGCATAGGCTGAACGGTTCTTTGTACATGTGATTCACGTGAAAAGATTTTCGACGTGATTATGGCCGCATGGCGGAAACTGGCCAACTTTGATCCTAGGCTATTGGAAAATCGTGACCTGGTCAACTGATTCGCGATTTCAGTTGGTAAAAGCTGATGGTAGGGTTAGAATGTGGCGCAGACTTCACAAAGCCATGGACCCAAGTTGTCAACAATTCATTGTCCAAGCTGATGGCAGCTCCATAATGGTGTAGGCTGTGTTTAAGTGGAATGGAGTGGGTTCTCTGATACAACTGAAGCGATCATTGACTGGAAATGGTTGTTTACGGCTACTTGGAGAGAGACCAACCATTCATGGAGCTCATGTTCCCAAACAACGATGTCATGTCACCGGACCACATTTGTACACGACTGGTTTAAAGAACGTTCTGGACAGTTCGAGCGAATGATTTGGCAGAGGGCTTTCAACTTCTAATACAGTCTCAGATCTCCTTTTGCCCGGCATAGTGCAGCAACTCGACGTGGCATACCAGTCCCTGGAAGTCCCTAACGACATCACACACATCCATGCCCGAGGCAGGATTCGAACCTCCAACCGTAGCGGTCGCGCGGTTCCAGACTGTAGCGCCTAGAACCGCTCGGCCACTCCGGCCGGCCGAAGTATAAAAGACAGTGCGAACAGTTACGGTGGTGTTTCTTAAAGGGAAAATTAGGAAGACTCGACATCATACAGATACTGCAGTCAGAAGCAGATCCGCGTCCCTCAGGGTCCATTCACATCTATCACCCAAACATTCCACCATTGTTATGCTGTACCACCTAACAGAGAAAAATTACGAACTATAAAAGCTGCGCTAACTTCATCCGATAGACTTTTTTTACTGCATCTCTCTCTTCCAATACATCGAAAACTAATACCGTCTACTTGCCAGCATCGAGGATGTGCAGCAGTCCTATTAAATATATAGGCATTGCAGCAGGTGGCCAGTGATCGACGTCATTTCGTCAGATCGGTATAAAGTTTCATCGCCTGTACTGTACAAGAACCAACTCCCACGGGTTTTCAGTCGGAGGAAAGGGTCCCTGTTTCGTTTTCTGACACACCGCTTTTTCTGCTGTAACACGATTTGTACAAAGCGTGTTACGGCAGAAAATGCGGTGTATCAGACAACGTAACAGGTTCCACACTGTCATTAACATGTTTTGGTCCATTGGCTCCTCCAGAAAACTAGATATCACATGGTGTGTATAATGTTGGTGCTGCTGATCCAACAACACACCCAACCACTGGCAGAGTTTTGAGACATAGTGGAGTGTTTCCACACTGCTGTCCAAAGGGGATTGACGACCTCTATATTGAAACTCATCATCCACAGTGACAGGATAGCTGATGGCGCTGTGTTTCGTTAGATTGATTCCTCATTTGCTGCCATGCATGCGATCACTATTTCCATGTTAGCCATCCCCAGAAGGTGTTTCCTCCTACAACAAGATTCTTTCTCCATCTCAAACAAGCGATGTCAGTCAATCATTATGTGGTAATCAGCAGTGTACCAGTGGACTGTTGGGATGGAAAAGACAATGTCGATAACTGTAATGATAAGCATCATAGTTGATAGTGCTATCAATTTTAGCAATTTTATCGTAATTTCAACACCGACCAATGACGCCGCAGCATGTGTGCCAATTTCTGTATCATCACCCAATAGCCCCTCCACTACTTGGCGAGTACCACCGAGAATGTAAATGGATGTCTGTGCGGTATGTTCATTGATTGTTAATTTTCGAACATACATACCAAAGTATACCAGACAGTTACCTACATATCTCTAGCACTGCGATCATAATGCATAACTTACGATCTTTCTCTATTGGGATGGGAGCCGCAGGGCATTCCCGCATTCTTAAGATATAGTTAGAGACCGTAAGATCTCCTCACTTTGTCTTTGACGAACGCTCTCTGCAGCACTGGCACAGGTTTAATCTGCAGCTGACCAGAAGTAGACCGCTATATTCCACGTTTCGTGTAGGAACAGTGCGAATTGAGGCTGTAACCGCTGTCCTACACCCATCTAAGAGCACAAGATTAGATTAGATTCAGTTTTCGTTCCACATACCCAAAAAATGACATGAATCCCGTGGGTGTGGAACATGTCAGGAAGTATAACATATAAACACAAAACATTTGAATATAATACTTACTACCCTGATCATTTGTCAGAAGATTGTCGAAATAGGTGAATACGATGCGGTAAACTGGAACAGCTAATATTTACAGAATTAGCGCGCTGTCAGACTGAAACATTGTTACACACATTTAATAAATTATTCATACACAAAATACCTAATCTTGACTGTTGTGATGAAGAGCTGTCAAAACTGAAATCTAACAGACATCTTTACTTAAACTAGCTTAACAATCTCTGTTAAGATATTCTTCTATAGAGTAGAAGGAGTTGCCTATCAAAATGTCTTTCAAACACTGTTTAGACCGTGCTTTATCTTAAACCAAGTTTATAATGGTTGCTGGCAATATATTGGAGATGTGTGTTCCTGAATATTGGATCCCTTTTTGACCAAGGTAAGTGATTTTAGGTCTTTTTTTAAAAAAAATCTTATGGGACTTAACTGCTAAGGTCATCAGTCCCTAAGCTTACACACTACTTAACCTAAATTATCCTAAGGACAAACACACACACCCATGCCCTAGGGAGGACTCGAACCTCCGCCGTGACCAGCCGCACAGTCCATGACTGCAGCTCGGCTAATCCCGCGCGGCTTTTAGGTCTTTATGTAGATTGTCCTAGTATTTATACTATGTATTGCGCTATTGGTTGAAAATAGAGAAGTGTTACATGCAACAAATGTCATTAAGGAATAAACATAAATATAATGAGAAGCAGTGGTTAGAATACAAAGCTCATACAACAGGTTTCTACATGATCTTCTTGAATTTACACCACAAATGATTTTTATCACACGCTTTTTCACCCTAAAAACCTTTGCTCGGTTTGCTGGGTTGCCCCAGAATATGATCCCATGTGACATAATAGAATGAAAGTAAGCAAAGTATGCAAGTTTTTTAAAATATTTATATCTCCTATATCTCACATCATTCTCACTGCAAATATAGACTTGTTTAGGCGCTTAACTAATTCTGTGGTATGCCCTCCTTAACTGAATTTATTATGGAGTTGTAATCCTAGAAATTTAACACTGTCAACCTCCTTGATCTGCATGTCTTCATATGTTATACACATGCTGGAAGGAAATCTCTTATAGGTTCTGAACTGCATATAGTGGGTCTTCTCAAAGTTTAATGACAGTGAGTTAGTTTTAAACCACTTATTAATGTCAGTGAGCCGGCCGCTGTGGCCGAGCGGTTCTAGGTACTTCAGTCTGGAACCGCGTTGCAGCTACGGTCGTAGGTTCGAATCCTGCCTCGGGCATGGCTGTGTGTGATGTCCTTATGTTAGGTTTAAGTAGTTCTAAGTCTAGGAGACTGATGACCTCAGATGTTAAGTCCCATAGTACTTAGAGACAATGTCAGTGAAAATTTCATTAGCAGCTATTTCTAAATCTGTACCTGACTTGCTGCGTATTGCTATGTTTGTATCATCTGCAAACAAAACAACTTAGCATCTGACAATGTAACAGACGAGAGGTCATTAATGTACACAATAAAAAGCAATAAACCGCAGATGGAACCTTGAGGAACACCACATGTAATTAATTCCCAGTCAGATGAAGACTGACTGCTTACTGCTTTGTTTCCTGTTAGATATATAAGACTCAAACCATTTTGCAGCATTGACGGTGACCCCAAAATATTCTAATTTACTTAATAGAATGCTGTGGTCCACACTGTCAAAGGCTTTTGACAGGTCACAGAAAATGTCAGTAGCCTCTAATTTATTATCAGACTATGGTGTACAAGGCTTACCAGTACTGTGGGATGGATTACACCAAGCGAAAGATAGAGAATTGGAGTACATGGAGATCCCTCAACAGACTACGCTTGGGTGTCACGAAATGTAAGAGCAAACTGAATAAATGGGGTTTCCTAGAAGAGCCGCCAGTTTGTGAATGAGGAGCAACGCAGACGACCTTCCACCTGCTCCAGTGTATCCAATGTCCAGCAACATGCACAACAGAAGACCTGCTACTTGCAACGCCAAACGCAATAGAGGTCGCTAACTTCTAGGCGGCAAAAGTGTAAATAATTATCTCATAAATAAATATACAGCACGACATGTAAATATTTTACATTATTTTATACATCGTAAATGCTTCTGACACGAATAAATTATCTAATGAATTAAGTACATTCTCACTGTGAGTGTAAACAGCTTTCTATATATCAGAACCCTTAAGAAATCCAAACTCTGACTTGGACAGTATATTATTTGCAGTCAGATGCTTAAGAAGACGCTAGAACACAACATTTTCCAATATTTTTGAGAAAGCCGGTAAAAGTGAAATTGGTCGATAGTTTGAAGTTATCCCTTTATCCCCCATCTTGTAAAGAGGCTTAACTTCAGCATAACTTAGCCAGTCGGGAAATGTTCCACTGATAACAGACTGATTACACAAAAAAGTTAAGGTAGAACTCAACTCGCATGAGCAATCTTTGATTAACTTCGTTGATATGTTATCATATCCAATGGAATACTTAGATTTTAAGAGTTTTATGATGGATGATACTTCCTTGGGAGACTTGAGTGTCATTTCCATTTTAATGAAGTTATTTTTAAAGACTGGTCTCAGATACTCCATTGCACCGTTCACCAAACCTGATAACCTCAAGTTGTCAGTATTCTTTGTAATGCTGTATTCTTTGTAATGCATTACAATTCTAACACAAGAGCTGTTCTTAGATAGTACATACAGTCTTCTTTTTGTCCCACATGATATCTTTGTTCCTTGTGTATTCCACAGTTTATTTTTTGACTTTTGTATGATTTGAGTTACTTTTAGGGGAAACAATTCTCAAAAGCGGAGGTAACTTTATTAATGAATCCTTTATATTTTACGTTTGAGTCAGAATTATTGTAAACATTTATCCAGTTCATATCTTTGAGCAATTTCCTGAATTTCTCAATTTTTGACTTAGTTATTACCCTCCTGTACTCAGATTTGATAGATTTTTTTTTTATCCTGACAAGTTTCAACATTTAACTCAAGATGCTGCATGTCATGATCAGATAGCCCATTTACTATTGGTTTTGTGATGTGGCTTTTTCTCTAGATTTGTCTACGAAGATATTATCAATAACAGTCTCAGAGCATTTACATATCCTAGTAGCAAAGTTCAGAGTAGGAACTAAACTGAATGACAGTGTTACTGCTTGCAAGAATTGTTCACTCACAGAGATTTTCAATAAATCCACATTAAAATCACCAGCAACTACAATTTCCTTGTTTTTTACCAGGAGATGGGACAACAGAGCTACCAGATTTTTTTATGAAGAGGTTGAAATTTCCTGAAGGTGATATGCGTATACCTACTATTATAAAGGACTTATTATGAAACAAGTTTCTCAGTGCTACTATGAGAAAAATTTATTAATATCAATATTCTTGAAATCAAAACAGTTTCTGACAAATGTGGCAACTCCTCTTTTCTCCATATTTTCTCTGCAGAACTAAGAAGCTAGCTCGAATCCTGTAACATTTAACATCTCTATACCATTGGTCAAATGATGTGAAGATTTCTCCAGACACTCGAATGTCGAAGAGGTTAGCGCCCCTTATCGATGAATAGTAGATATGAATGTATTGTGATAATATAACAGACAATTAAGAAGAAGAAAGGGTGGTTTTATGCATGA